>NC_134355.1:204145927-204445927 GCF_048569485.1 Anomaloglossus baeobatrachus | reverse complement strand
CATTTCACCACAGATACATGGACCAGTAAGCATGTACAGGGGCGTTACATGTCGTTGACTGGGCACTGGGTAACTATGGTGAGAGATGGAGAAGGGTCTGTTGTACAAGTCTTGCCGTCCCCACGAGTTGTGTGCCAATCCTTCCTCTGTATGTAGAAGTTCCTACACTGCTTCTGCCTCCTCAACCTCGTCTAGGTCCTCAACCTCCGCACAAAACCTGTCTGGTAAGGCCACCCACGTTGTAACTGTGCACAAGGAATCTTACTATGCTGGCAGCAGAGCTCAAGGCCATCAGGCGGTCAAATCTTTACTTTGAAATGTATGGGAAATGTGAGTCACATCGCTGAGGAGTTGTGGACGGTTAGCTCTGGAGACCGAGTTTCATCAATGGTTGTCTCCACTCAACCAGCAGCCAGGGAAGGCCGTGTGCGACAATGATGCAAACCTGGGTGCGGTTCTTCGCCGGGACAATGTGACACATGTGCCTTGTATGGTTCACATGTTGAACCTGGTTGTCCAGCAATTTTTAAACCACTATCCCAGCCTACATGGCCTTCTGCAGAGGGCACGGTGTAACGCCTGCCTGGATCCACACACTCATACGGGCTGTAAAGGATAGGCTAGAGGGAAGCCACTCAACAAGCTGCACCCCTAGAACCCTGAAACCCTTTAACCCCTATACAGGGATTTGGAATTAGACAGGGTCAAAGGTGATCAATGCCTGTGGAAGGCTGCAGTCCGAGAGAGAAGTAGTCAGGCAGGGTCAAACAATGAATTGAGGAACAGGAACAGAATCGGACGGCCAAAACTTAATCAGAAAACAAGCAGAGGTCTAATGAGGATCGGACAACGAGGTACATAAGCATCAGGCAGGAGATGTGGTCAGGAAACAAGCGGTAGTCAGCAGACAAAATCACAAAACAGAACTGGGCGGAACAGGAACCAGAAGTTCAGAACTATGTCTGGCAGTGGTCAGCAGACAAGAGTGGCCTAAAAAAGGGTGTGGTGTCTTCTCATTGGTTGTAGCTGAATGATATTACTTCAGCTGTGAGACAACAACCACCTACAGTCAGCCATTGGTACTGCAGATCTCAAGGTAATCCAGCCCAGTGGCTGTGCGGAACCTGCGGCCACCGGCGCCACTGGCATCGACTCCTCTCCCATCAACAGCACTATCTACGAAAGGAACACAGTGTCACCTGGCGATCGGAGTACAAGTTGCTGGAGCGGACTCCGGTGGTGACGTAACAGCCGTGTGGGACAATGATGCAAACCTGGGTGCGGCCCTTCACCAGGGCAATGTGAGACACGTGCCTTGTATGGCTGACGTGTTCAGCCTGGTTGTCCAGCAATTTTTAAACCACTATCCCGGCCTACATGGCCTTCCGCAGAGGGTACGCTCACTATGTGCTTACTTCCACCATTCACACCCAGCAGCTGAACAACTTGCATCGCTCCAGAAGTCTTTCGGTCTGCCTGTTCACCGCCTGCAATGCTATTTGCCGACACGCAGGAAGTTGAATCTGCACATGTTGCAGCGCCTGTGGCAGCACTGGCGAGCCCTGCTGCAATACGTTATGACTATGCAATACGTTAGCCTGGGCTAACGAGATCCAGAGGTGGGGCAGATCACACTGCTGGAGGTCTCTGGTCAAGTACCTATGCACCCTTCTTCACAGTTTACAAATGGCGACGAAGATGTTAAGCGCTGACGATGCCATTATCATTATGACAATTCCGGTCATCTACATGCTGGAGCACACTCTAAACATTATTCAGAGTCAGGTGGTAGGACAAAAGGAAGGGGAGGAAGTACAGGAGGAGTCATATGCGGAAGGGATAACAAGATCTACAAGGTCCACACGTTCAGCAGTACCAAGGCGGCAGGCATGGGACGGTGGGAGAGAGGGATTAACAAGGGCGCATAGTATCAGCCAAACTGTTGAGGAAGGTGCAGGAGCCCAGGAAGAAATGGAGGACGAACTGGCGATGGGCATGGAAGACTCAGTAGATGAGGGAGAACTTGATCACATTTCTGTTGTGCGAGGTTGGGGGGAGAGGGCAGAGGAAGGAGGCATGATTCTCACCTCTGCGCCACCAACACAGCAAGGACTTGGTCCTCCTGGATGCGGAAGACACATGAGCGCCTTCTTGCTGCACTACTTACAACATGACCCTCGGATTGTCCGAGTTCGAAGGAATGCTGACTACTGGGTTGCCACACTTTTAGATCCCCGGTACAAGACAAAATTTGGCAAAATAAGTCCTGCCATAGAAAGGGAGGCACGTATGCAGGAGTATCAGCAGAAGCTGGTACGCAATCTTAGATTGGCTTTTCCACTAAACACCAGTGCTGCACAGACTGATTCTCAATGCTTTGTCATGGCTAGGAGGAAATGGTCTTTCACTTGTCCACATCTGAGGGACCGAGGGGTGGATGCTGTGCTGAGATGGCGTTGAGTAGGTGTCCCTGCAGAGTTGCAAATTTGGTCATATACAAAATGAATGGAAAAAGGCCATATGCTGGTGGAAAGGGGAACAGGTGTGTTGTAAAGGGGAAAAAAGTTTGTGTCCGTTGGTTTGGTGGTTAAGCAACAGTAACATCTGCTGAAGAAACACCATCTGTTACGGGGGACTGGCAGATTTGGATAAGGTGGTATATATCCCAATCGCCAGTCGGGGTCCACCGTGCTCCTAGATGGAAAAGGAGATGCTGGCAACCCGAAGGTTAGGCGGAGAATACTGAGCTGGGTGGCTCTGAAATAAATAGTAGCCTGAACCGAGTTAGACGACAATCGGATCTGGAGACTGGGAACCCTGTTAGCGTCACAGGGTCCACACACCCACCCAGCCCAGGAACTCCCTGTTAACAACACAGGGGCCATTGGGTACAGTGTCCGTGTGCGTAGGGGGCACACCTGTGGACAGCAGGCGCAGCAGCAGCAGCCCACTGTGCTGCAGTAGCAGGACTGGTAGGACAGGAGCTGGTCGTAACCGTTCTGCGTTACTAACTGTGGTGGCGTCCTGCACTGATGCCCTATCCCTGCCTACCTCTGGCCTAAAGCCGCAATGGGTTCAACACATGGAGGTGTGCTCTGTCTGAGCATAATAGAAGACTGCGCACCTCCTTGTTGTCTCCAGCCCCTTTTCTAACCTGGGTCCGGCCCAACCCAGGGTGGACCACAATGCACCTCCATGAGCCAAAAGCAGAGTGCCACGTCATCAGTGACATAACCAGCGGCCTATCCAGAACCGCCACTTCAATGATGACATCATGGCAGTCACGCCCCAAACACCTCACCAGTCATCTCTGACAAACAATGATGAGGTGCCAAATCATAGGGGCGGGCCTCTGCGAGCCAGTCAGGAGTGGCCCCATCACCGGGACACCTGATGCCCTCTAGACTATCATGGAATGACACCGCATGGACATGGCCATTGAGTTCCTTTATGGACCTAGCCTCTGATGCACTAAGTGCCTGAGCATGCTCATTTGCCTTAAAACAGTCTCAGAAAAACAGATTATCAGCTTCTGCATGCTCTGTAAGCCGAACACAGGACTTAGACACGGCACGGAGTCCAAGTACCTGTGCTAAGAGGCTTTTCGCACTAAGGCTATGTGCCCACGGGACTCTGCATCTGCGGATTTTTCTGCATCAAAATCCACAGCTTTTCCCCGGAATCCGCACCTTTTCATAGGTGCGGATTTGATGCGGATTTGACGCGGATTTTGTTGTGGATTTTGCGATTTTTTTTAATTTAATTGAATAGGCAAAATCCGCATGAAAATCCGCAACAATAATTGACATGCTGCAGATTTTTCCGCACGAAAATCCGCACGATTTCCGCTGCGGAAAAATCCGCAGCGTGGGCCCAGCATTTCCCAAATGCCATAGAAATGGCTGGGGAGTAGCTGTTCTGCAGATTTCTGGAAAATCCGCGCATTTTCCGCAGCGTGGGCACATAGACTTAGTGTGGGAGAATGCACAGTAGCACAAACTGAGGACTTAGCCTCAGGAATGACACAGTCATGCTGAACATGCTCACTAGGCGAAACACTGTACTTAGGCTGTGTCTGAGGTAAATCGGCACACGCATGAACACTAGCCGTCTCTCCTCACTTAGAGGTGGATGACCCGAGGGATGGACAAAAATGGCAGATGACGCCTGGGAGCAACTGGAACCGCAGCTGGCTGCTTGCGTCTACGGCAGCACCGATTCGTAACACCAACTACCAGCCAAAATAAGAGATTAACTTCTTCCCTTGGATAATCTGATATAATCCCTTTTTTCAGGGACACGACCATCGCTACCAAATGTAGAGTCAGGCAACAAAAGAGCAGGTGCTTCAATAGATCTCCAGTGCTCCATCAAGTGGAAACTGGTGGAAACTTGTGAGCTGTTTGGAAGCAAGTGCGATTGGGTTGACACCACAGAGGAATGGAGTATTTGGGATATTGAAGTGAAGGTGGAGGAGAGCTCCACCTTAACTTCAATATCCCAAATATTCCATTCCTCTGTGGTGTCAACCCAATCGCACTTGCTTCCAAACAGCTCACAAGTTTCCACCAGCCCTGCTGAGTATGGGGTAACAGAGATGGTTGAGTCTGCAGAGCTGTTCAGTCACACAATAGCCTGGGAATCAGAGGTCTGCTCCAAAGCTGCAGTGAGTACAGACAAGGAAATGATCTGCACTGATGCCCAGAAGCTTTGTAAGTCGGATCCAGGACCCGATGAAGAAGGTGCTGATCATAATGTACACCCTCATTCCTAAACTGTAAGTCATCCTGGTGGAGACAATGGGGAACATGCTGAGGAAACTCAGATACCTGATTGGAACGACAACTTTACTATTCGGTCAGGGCAGGAAGAGGTTGGCTCGGAGGAGTCAGGACAAGGGGAGTGAAAACACACAGGGTGATGATGAGGTTGGAGACCCCACTTACTGTCAAACCAAAGTCACCCAGTCGATGAGGTCAGCAGAGGAGGTGGAGGAGGATGCTACTGACAACGAGGTTACGTTGTGTCTTCCTGGACAGAGACAAAGTACTGGAACACGTCAATAACTGAATCCTCAGCCACAACTCTGCCTCTGAGCAGAAGTCACGGTGGCTCTGCAGGTCGCATGGGCTGTAAGCTGTGCCTAGCCTGGTTTTTTTTTTACATCGCAAAAGATCACCCAAGTCATGTCATCTGTAAGATTTGTCACCAATCTCTAAGTAGAGTCCAAAAACTCACTACTTTGAGTACTTCGTCCATGAACTGTCACATGAATATGAAGTGATAGTGTGAGGGTGTATTCATGAGCTTTATCCACTGTGAATGCAACATGCTTACTTGCCGTTCATTGCATGCATTGTTGCAGACTACCAACAAAGGGCTGCTGATTTTTTCCATCTGTCTTTGACCGTTTGGTCAATATAGCAATAGCAAAACGGTCTTCGGCTGTGGACTTGGAGAGCGGAGGAGGTGCAGTCTGTGAAGTGAAGGAAAAGCTAAAGGTGTGCGTTTCAGCAAGGAGCCACCGCGGAAACACTTCGGTAAGTTGTGAGGGGACTCGTGTTGGAGTTTGGTGAGGAGGACCGTAACACCTGTGAGCAGCATCCTGTGCCAGAGACCAACATTCTTCCGGAAAAGTCTATACTGTTTACCGGGAGAGGATCGTAAACTCTGTATTTATGGAAACTGGGCAACACAGTACCCGGGTACGGTACGCTGGGACCAGAGAGTAATGCGTGCACGCAACACTTTGTTTTCTTTGCAAAACACAAATCTGTTCTGCTTCAGCCAACTATATAGACAATATGATTTGATGCCTCTGCTTTGTCAATTTGTCAGTTACAGTTAAAATCATAGAGTGACAGCGACACATGTTTGCATGGACTGTTGTTTTACAAGATTTTCAGGACTGTGTTGCTAAGCTGTGTGGTTTGCCTTCACACTGTTATCATCTGCCTTATCTGTGAGGCTTCAGCTAACAATGGTATTCAGGGGGGGTAATGGTAATGGGTTTTGTCTATGTTTAGGTAGATAAGTTGTAAAGTCTTGTGATGCGACACTGGTAAGTCGTGTTCGCACACACACACACACACACACACAAAATTACACCTGCTACGCAGAGGGATTATTAGGTAGTAGGCAAGTGTTTAGACAGTCCCTTGGTTAGGAAAAAGTTGGTGAGCAGGGGGTATAAATCGCCATTACGAGTGTCGCAGCATAGGGGTGTAGGCTTTTGGAATTGTGAATAGATTCTTCTATTCTTTCAGTTTTATGCATGGTTCTTATTGTTTGTTTTTGGAAAGTTAAACAATCATTTACTTACCCAACTGCCTAGAGTCCTTTTCCTAGTGTGTGGTTTTGCTGTATACTGGGGAGCCCACCCTGTATACTACTTTAAATTAATCATAAGTCACAATGGGAAGTTCACTGTGCTACAATGCGGCCTAGCGGGGCTGTGCAAGCACCGTCTGCCCCATCAAGTGCATCTGCATGCTCTTCGTCCTCTGTGACTGTGGGGACAGCAATCACACATGTTTTTTGATGCTGACCTCCTGTTAAAACATTAAACTTAATACATCTAGTTATCAAACATTTTATAATAGGACATATTATATATGTTCACAGTTCTGTTTATATTGGAGGGCATAGCTTATTGATCAAGTTCTTGTAAGGAATACATATTAAGGTATCCGTATTGAATATACATAAGTGCTGACATAGTATGGTATATTTAGCTATCTGGATTTTTCCAGCAAAAGGGGTGCGTCATGTGTAACTGTGTTCAGAGAAGACTCCCTATATGGGTTTGGACAGCTGTATAAATATGACACACGGTAAGGGGGGCTGTCTCTCTCACACATGTCACTAGCCTGCTGGAAGCTGGATCCATCCCTCCATCCATCCATCCAGGCCTCAACGAAGCAAGACATATGCTGTCAGGCCTCCAGCATGAGCCCATTCAAGAACTCAAGAAAGATGAATGAAGATTTCTATTAATTAATATGGACTAATTGAATCTCTTTTACGTAAGCAAACAAGAATATTATTTTTCCTTTCTGTAACTGATTCTGGCAACCATTTTTAAATAGATATAAAATACATTTAATTTTTTACATATTTTGAAGTCCATTATTCATGCGTCTTATCACGTATTTGAAGAAAAATATATTTAAGAGTATATTTTTAACACCTTCCACCCCTTTACCCGCTACAAGCAGTGTGATTGGCAGGTCGTCAGTTGTTTTTGAATTGGAAACAGCTGCTGGTGTTGAGCTCTCTCAGACATCAAGAGAACCGCCTTTGGATGAAGGCAACATTATATCCACGCCTGCTCCATCATCACAGATTGCCTGGACTACCTGCAGTTAAAAATTGCGTACCAGAAATGGAGAGGAGTGTAGAATGCACATGTGGTGTTCCTTGCTTGACAGGACAGGAACCCTAAGGTAGTATCCCTGACAATTTTACTATGCCCCTAAAAGTGTCAGCACTTTTTGTAATTAAAATTGCATTGCAGAAATGGGCAGGTATGTAGAATGCACAGGTGCTGTAGGTAGCTGGACAGCAAAGGAACACTAACTTAGTATCCCAGACACTTTTAGTATGCCACTAAAAGTCTCAGCACTGTTTGCTATTAAAATTGCGTAGCAAAAATGGACAGATGTGTAGAATGCAGAGGTGGTGTACCTTGCTTGGCACCAGAGGAACACTAAGTTAGTATCGCAGACACTTTTAGTATGCCACTTAGGGGTACTTTGCACGCTGCGACATCGCTAGCCGATGGTAGCGATGCCGAGCGCGATAGTACCCGCTCCCGTCGCACATGCGATGTCTTGTGATAGCTGCCGTAGCGGACATTATCGCTACAGCAGCTTCACATGCACTTACCTGCCGGCCAGAGCGACGTCAGAGGGCAGTTAAGTGCGTGTGAAGCTGCTGTAGTGATAATGTTCGCTACGGCAGCTATCACAAGGCAAGCAGCCAATAGAAGCGGAGGGACGGAGATGAGCGGGACGTAAACATCCCGCCCACCTTCTCCCTTCCGCATTGCCGCTGGAGGTAGGTAAGGAGATGTACCTCGTTCCTGTGGCTTCATACACAACGATGTGTGCTGCCGCAGGAACGAGGAACAACATGGTACCTGTCGCTGCAGCGAAATTATGAAAATGACCAACACTATACAGATCACCGATTTACGACGCTTTTGCGATCGTTTATCGGTGCATCTAGGCTTTACATGTTGCAACGTTGTTACTGGCGCCGGATGTGCGTCACTTTCGATTTGACCCCGACGACATCGCAGAAGCGATGTCGCAACGTGCAAAGTACCCCTTAGTGTCAGCACTGTTTGCTATTAAAATTGCATAGCAAAAATGGGCAGGTGTGTAGAATGCACAGGTGGTGTACCTTGCTTGGCACCAGAGGAACACTAAGTTAGTATCCCAGACACTTTTAGTATGCCACTAAGTGTCAGCACTGTTTGCTATTAAAATTGTGTAGCAAAAATGGGCAGGTGTGTAGAATGCACAGGTGCTGTAGGTAGCAGGAAAGCAAAGGAAGCCTCAGTTTCTATCCCTGCCAATGAAAAAATGCAGCAAGGAATTGCCTGAGCTGATGTAGCCAGATGCTGTTATCTAAAGCCCTGCACAACGTTGGCATGGACCTGACTAGCAACAATGCCTATGAACGGCTGTAATGCAGCCCTGAAAAGGGCTGAAATTACAAGTAGTCCCTAATCCCTAAAGCGCTGTGTAGATTGCACTGTATGTTTATAGCGCACACAGCAGCAGCAGCGGTAGCGGGAGCAGTGACTGTCACCCACCTGCAGCAGAGAGATAATGGCGTCGACGGGGAAAATGGCCTGATCTTATAGAGCAAAGACATGTGACATGTACAGCCTATGACACATGCCCTTGCTTGTCTGGCAAAAATCCACTTTGCTGTGTGTGTGTCTGTGATTGGCTGACAGCCTGGCCCACCCCATTGTACACGCGGTTAGGAAAAGAAAAAAAAAATGGCGATCGCCATTCTTTCAGCACTCAGCAGCAGCACTGATCTAAACCCCGTCCCCCCCACACACTATATGCTGAATTTTGATAATATCATGATTCACAGTGACTCAAATTTCATAATAGTGAGTCACAGAGTTACTTACACTATTACAGTGAGAAGCCAGCTAGTAACAAGCTACGCTTTTTGTTGATCGAACCGTTCTCGAACGTAACTCGAACTACCGAACTTTTATCAAAACATTCGAGTTTGTCGAACGACTCGAACATCCTCCAGTATAACTCGAACATGAAATTGGCGAACCTCGAGCATCGCTCATCTCTAGTCCTGACTATAGAATATGTAGAAATCACTTTAAAAAGTTGTTCAAAATAATAAAAAGCCACATGTGTGTATGGAGGTGCTCGGCTTACAAAGATCCACCCCCCGAAGACCCCAACCATACTGTTTTATGATATTTAATGCTGTAAGTGTTCCGATAGGGTATGGTGTTTTATTGAACCATAGGTTTATTGATAATGTGTGTTTTAGAGTGATGTATATTGTGTAAAGTGTAAGAATAGTATAAGAATTTTGTAGACAAAGGGTTAGTGCAACGTATGGGACAAGTGAGCAGCAGGGGGCTTAATTGGTAGTAAATAGAATCTGCTGGTTAGGACGCAAGAGCCGGTTACCACAGCCGCATCCCACAGCCAGTGCATCAGGGGTTAAAGAAGAGGTTTAGCCCCTGGGAGGAGTTTTGGAAACAAGTACCTTTGACAGGGAAAAGTTAGAGAGAAGAAAATGGCTTCCTGAGGATGAGGGTGTGAGTTATGCCGGGCTCGGACCGGTCCCCCTATGAGCAGGTCCCCATAGTCAATGGGACTGCTGGGCAAACATAGGGGTATACGGGACCCTGAGAAATGAAACGGTAGAGAGCTGGGACCCTAGGTAACGTTCAGGGTTGGACCAATCTGCTGAGAGAGAACGCAGCCAGTAAAGGAAACAGCAGTACTGTAGAGTACAGAAGTATACAGAAAGAGAAGAACAACAAAAGGAACAGAAGTATCCCCAGTGGCAAGTAAGTCAACGAACCCCAGATGTCCATGTGCCCTACAACCTGCTTGTAGCAGGGCCAGGAGCCTGCAATTAGACACAGCACAAACCACGACTACAGCGGCCCTGCCACCCTGTTATACATGGACAGTGGTACATGTAAAACAGTAATGTACGCTTACCATTCTAACACCCAGTAGGTCTAGTGCCGTATCCCCAGTGCTGCTGATTACACTGCAGACATCCCACCCTATATACTAAACAGGACGTCTGCAGCCAGTCACTGGCCCACATACCATGTTAATGGCTTTATGACTTTCTTTTCTGAACGAGGACGCTAGTTGTTGATCGCATGACTTCTGTGGAGACTGATTGGCAGCAGTGGTCAACTTGATGTAAGCATGTAATCAAAAACATTGAGAATCGCTGGAGGATTAGACATGTATCAGTGGAGGGAAAAATAGTTGCCAATTTTAGAAAATAAAAAAAAGCAATGCTCTGATCTATTTTGTCTTTCAATTATAGGCTGTACTATCAATATAAGGGTGCAGCCACATAGCTGTCTAACTCGTCTGATGATTACTTCGTAATGCTCGGACTGGCCGGCGGCTCTCCTGACCTGAGCATGATGGCTGCATAGACATACATGCCAACACTTTCAGGTCAGGAGAGTCACCGGCCAGTCCGAGCATTGTGATGCGATCCTCAGATGAATCCTACGACCATCTAACTGCGTCCTAAAGGGAACACATCATCTACTGCATGAAGGCCAATCATGGCAGTGTGAATCAGAGTACTGCAGCATTTCAGATAAAAATTACTGTGAGAACCCAGCCATGGACTATGCATGGTGGATGACCAGTCTGAGACAGGTACCTGCCAGTTTCTCCCCCTCCCCACACTGATCTCTTTTGACTGATGGGTCTCTTCTTCTTAATTTCACTTACATAGGGAGAAGCCCATCAGAATGCTCTGTTAATCGTACAGTAAAGAAACATTTATTTTTATACTGGAGCCTCTCTGTTCCTGAAGTATGCATGGATTCCCAAGTTCAGCGTTAGCTAGGATTATATGACCACATGGAAAAGTGTATGGAAGATGTAGCATCATACAGATAGATGGGAACCATTTTTACTGGTGTCTGAAGGCGCTATAACAAATTTTGGCCCTTACACCCTTTACAATAATATTTAAGCTGTATAACCCTTTTAAAGACGACCTGTGTTATTGCAGCCACGTATATTTTACTCTGAAATGCTGTCATACCGCCTCTCTGGTGATAAGTCACACTTATTTTGTCTGTTGTTCTCAAAACAACATTTGAGCACAACAGACATAAATGTGATTACTGACATAACTCTGGACAAGCAGTATTGGGTATGGAGTAGAGCAGAAATACAGACGGAGCTACAGTTGAAACCAGAAGTTTACATACACTATCTAAAAAGACACATATGCAGGTTTTTCTCACAGAATAAACCTTTCCTGTTTTAGGTCAATTAGGAACCAAAATTATTTATTGTTACCAAATGCCAGAATAATGAGAGAGAGAGAATGTTTTAAGGCATTTTTAATACTTTCTGAAATGTCAAATGTTTACATACATTTCATTAGTATTTGGTATCATTGCCCTTAAACTGTATGGTTTGGGTCGAAAATTTTGAATATGCTTCCACAAGCCTCTCACAATAATTGGTAAAAGTTTGGGCCCATACCTCCTGACAGAACTGATGTAACTGAGCCATGTTTGTAGGTCGAATTGCTCAAACCGACCTTTTCAGCTTTGCCTAAAAATTTTCAATAGGATTGAGATCAGGGTTTTGTGATGGCCACTCCAAAACATTGAGTTTGCTATCCTTAAGCCACTTTGTACAAAGTTTGGCAGTATACTTTGGGTCATTTTCCATTTGGAAGAACCATTTCCACACAAGCTTAAAGTTCTTGCCTGATGTCTTGAGATGCTCCTTCTGTATTTACACATAATCTTCTTTCCTCATGATGCCATCTATTTTGTTATTTTGTGAAGTGCACCAGTCCCTCCTGAAGCAAAACAACCCCACAGCATGATGCTGCCACCCCCGTGTTTCACTGTTAGGAAGGTGTTCTTAGGCTTCAAAGCTTCTTCCTTTTTCCTTCAAACGTAATGATGGACAGTTCAATTTTAGTTTCGTCAGACCACAGGACATGTCTCCAAAAATTAAGATCTTTGTTCCCTTGTGCATTTGCAAACATTCATTTGGTTTTCTTATGTTTCTTTTGGAGTAATGGCTTCTTCTTGGCAGAGTGGCCTTTCAGCCCTTGTTGAAACATTATTCGTTTCACACAATCTTACCAGTTTCCGCCAGCATCTTCAAAAGGTCTTTTGCTTTTGTTCTTGGGTTGATATGCACAGGTCTGACAAAAGCACGTTCCTCTCTGGTTTACAGAACCCATCTCCTTCCTGAGCGGTATGATAGCTGGACATTCCCATCTTGTTTGTACTTGTGTATAATTGTTTGTACAGATGAATGAGGCACCCTCAGGTATCTGGAAATTGCACCCAAGAATAAACTATACTTCTGCAAGTCCACAATTCTCATCCTGAGCTTCATGGAAGTTGCTGTAGTTGAGAAAAGCTGGATCGGTCCATCTGATTCTGACTCATGGCTCATTCTGACTTGTTTTTTTTAGTATCACCTAGTCTCCTGGCTTGAGACCACGTGCTCCTAACACTGATTTAGGATCTGGAATTGGAGGATACACATGTTTAACACACTATATAGGCAGTTGTATAAGCCTCGTACATCACTGGTCAGGATATCACACTGCATCTGAAGTATCTGTGAGAAATATAATCACATTGTAGGTGCTAAACCAAAATTATCTTATGTAAAGATCTAATTATTAAGAGAAAGGAAAATTGGTTACATGATTCGCCAGCATGCACCATTATCTTGTGGATCGTTACATTTTTATGTTATAATCATTAAAATTCCAAACAACATACACCCAAGTGAGTAACTGTAGACACAACTGGATATTCCAATAAAGGAAGGGGCAGGGATTGGGGCAATAGCCCTAAACTCTCCCTACCTCGCAGCAGAGGTCGGCACCCCATAAGGCGAATTGGCGTCACCGCTCACCGACGGCTAACCCTCCCTATCCCTACATGCTAAGCTTATACGTGCTGCTAATGTCAGTGAGGGAATATAGAAACTATGAGATACAGGGGATAAAGAGGCGTCAAACCTAAAAGAAATTAAATATCTCACATATATAACATGTACCCACTGTATAAATATAATAATACTATTAATAATAAGGCCAGATAAAGTCATGAGGAGATCTTGTACAATAACAGACCCTCCACTGTCCAATTCACACTCAGTCTAATAAAAATAAGCGCATATTTGTCAAACACTTAGCATGAAAGAAGCCCAACGTTTTTCTCCCCTCTTCACAGTGGCAGACAGGGGTTCATCAGGGGCATCCCCAGGTACTGTAAGATCTCTATAATGACCTCTGCTATAAAATATGCACTTTAACCACTTTTTAGGAACTCCATTTTTACATACTACCAACATCATGAGTTTTTCAGAAGTAACGTTTTGCACACTGGATATGTTTCAAAGCAGGCCTGAAAAGAAATTCACACAAAATGCACAAAACTCATATAAACCTACTCACGGTAGATGTATATGACTAATGTGCAATCACTGGAACAGTAGAGCGAATGAGGGGGGTGTTGCTACGAGGTCTTTACAGTTTTTCTACCTTAATAGGCACACATCTTACAAACGTGGGTGAGTCTGGCCACCTGGGTACTGAGCAGTGGTGCTGCCCATATCTTGTCCATCCCAACACCTTTGTCACATGTGTTACCTCGGCCATTATTGAGTAGAGCGCTCAAGGCAGAGAAAGCTTACCGCCCTTTATCCACAGACCTTCCTCAGTCAGCTGGATCCCTGCGTCTCACACTCCATTCCTTGCTGAATCACTTGTTCCTGTAGGGATTTAAAAACACAAGTAGTGACCAATGTCACGGATGTGACGGGAGCCACCGAGTTACTAGTACTGGTCTGCATTGGTAAAGGACTCTCACCTCTAGGCCCGTTCACTGCTTCTTTGTTGTCTGCACCTGTGTGAGCATCTCCTCTGGCTCCATCAGTCACCGGCTCCTTTGATAACAGGAGAGAGCCTCCACCTGGGCTCACACCCACTCTACGGTCATTATAGGTTTATCATGTCATAATCTACATTTGACTATCTTACCCCCCTCCGCTCTATGAACCACAGCGATCGCAAATCTTCATCTCGTTCTCCTATTCCGCTGGGAGAGGAGCGAGTGGTTCGATTTTTATTACCTAATGTTGTGTAACCTCAGCATATCCAGTGTAGAATCAACCAGCTTCTTGGTATCTGGATCCATCTACTAGAGTTGAGCGCGGTTCGCGGTTCGAGATTTCGCAGTTCGAGTGATTTTGATTTTGGGGGCTGTTCTAGATCGAACTAGAACTCGAGCTTTTTGCTAAAGCTCGATAGTTCTAGATACGTTCGAGAACAGTTCTAGCAGCAAAAAGACAAGCTAATTACTAGCTGGCTTTCCGCTGTAATAGTGTAAGTCACTCTGTGACTCACACTATTATGAAATTTCAGTGTATAGTGTGCGGGAACAGAGCATTCAGATCACTGCTGTTTGGATAATGGCGATCGCCATTTTTTTTTTTTTTCCCTTGTCTTCCTTCCCTAAGCGCGCGCGTGTAGTGGGGCGGGCCAGCATGTCAGCCAATCCCAGACACACACACAGCTAAGTGGACTTTTAGCCAGAGAAGCAACGGCATGTGTGATAGGATGTCCATGTCACATGTCCCTGCATTATAAAAACGGACATTTTCCTCCAGCACGCCATTATCTGCCTTCTGCGTCTTGGTGTCAGTCACCGCTGGCGTAGCTCCTGTCTCCGATACTGCTGTGTACGCTCTATACACAGCGCTATACAGAATAGGGATAGAAGTTTCTTTCAGCCCTTGTAAGGGCTAATACCGGCAGGGTCAGAGCCATAGGTGACAGACAGGTCCGTGAAAACAGATTTTAACAGCTACACAAGATGACAGCGTCTGTGTAGCTAAGGTCAGAGATTTCCTTGCTGCATTTCCCCATTAGGAGGGATAGAAAGGGAGGCTTCCTTTCCTCTACCCAGACCCACAACCCTGCCACTGTACCCTCCTGCCCTTTGCACACTCAAGCTCATTGTTACTAAGCCATTATACTAGCAAACACTGAGGAAACTTAGTGGCATCCTAAAAGTGGCTGTTGGACTTCATTATTGTCCCACTAGCGCAAAGAAATTTGCAGCACGTCTGCCTGCATTGCACACTCAAACTCATTGTTACTAAGTAGTGATGAGCGAGTACTAAAAAGCTCGGGTGCTCGAGGCTCGGGCCGAGCATCCCAAGATACTCGTGTACTCGGCCCGAGCACCGAGCCCAATGTTATCCTATGGGAGACCCGAGTATTTTTATGAAATGACCCCCGGCAGCATGTAGAAACCCCAAAAATGTCACAAAAGTCTCAGAAGAGTGCTCAAATGACATGGCAACAGCATGGGGAAGACCCCTTGAAGCATTTATCACTCAAAAGTCACAGCTGTGAACAATTTTGTCAGAGTTTTACGCCATTTTTACGGACTCACCAGAAAACCTTCCAAAATGACACCAAAATGAATTTTCATGGCGGAAATGTTAAGGGCACATACCCAATAGTGAGATAGAGCTGGTGTATGTTACTTTTTGAGATTAATACATGAAAGATTTTACGTAAAACATTGTGTGGCACTCCGATGTCCAAAACGCACGTTTTGTGCTTTTTACTAGCGATGTCGGTCATTTTTTTTTTCATTCTATCTCCCGTCGGTCGGTCTCGCTCTGTCGGTCTCTCTCTGTCTTGTCTGTCCCCCTCTCACAGTCTGTCGGTCATTCTCCCCCCTCTCTCTTACTTACCGTTCCCCGATCACTGCCGCGGCGCTGCACAGCTGTTCACTAAACTCCGGCGGCTTTTCCTCTTTTGAAAAAGCCGGCCGCTCATTAAACAATCTCGTATTCCCTGCTTTCCTGCTTTTCGGCGCCTATGATTGGTTGCAGTGAGACACGCCCCCACGCTGAGTGACAGGTGTCTCACTGCACCCAATCACAGCAGCCGGTGTGTGTGTGTATACTGTGCAGTGAAATAAATAATTAAATAATTAAAAAAAACGGCGTGCGGTCCCCCCAATTTTAATACCAGCCAGATAAAGCCATACGGCTGAAGGCTGGTATTCTCAGGATGGGGAGCTCCACGTTATGGGGAGCCCCCCAGCCTAACAATATCAGTCAGCAGCCGCCCAGAATTGCCGCATACATTATATGCGACAGTTCTGGGACTGTACCCGGCTCTTCCCGATTTACCCTAGTGCGTTGGCAAATCGGGGTAATAAGGAGTTAATGGCAGCCCATAGCTGCCACTAAATCCTAGATTAATCATGTCAGGCGTCTCCCCGAGATTCCTTCCATGATTAATCTGTAAATTACAGTTAAAAAACACACACACACGAAAAATCCTTTATTAGAAATAAAAAACAATAACAAAGTCCCTCATCACCAATTTATTAACCCCGACAAACCCTCCATGTCCGGTGTACTCCACAGTCCTCCAGCGTCGCGTCCAGCTCTGCTGCATGGAGGTGACAGGAGCTGCAGAATACACCGCCGCTCCTGTCAGCTTCACACAGCAAATGAAGACAGCCCCGCGATCAGCTGAGCTGTCACTGAGGTTACCTGGATGCAGCGGTGGATGCAGCGGTGGCCGCGGGTAACCTCAGTGACAGCTCAGCTGATCGCGCTACTCACCGCCGCTCCGGTCAGCTCCATGCAGCAACTGAGGTGAGTATAGCGATCAGCTGCTGTCACTGAGGTTAATCGCGGCACCGCTGGATCCAGCGGTGGCCGTGAGTTACCTGACTGACAGCAGCTGATCGCGCTACTCACCTCAGTTGCTGTGTGAAGCTGACAGAAGCGGCGGTGTATTCTGCAGCTCCTGTCACCTGCATGCAGCAGAGCTGGACGCACTAGGGTAAATCGGGAAGAGCCGGGTACAGTCCCAGAACTGTCGCATCTAATGTATGCGGCAATTCTGGGCGGCTGCTGACTGATATTGTTAGGGTGGGGGGCTCCCCATAACGTGGAGCTCCCCATCCTGAGAATACCAGCCTTTAGCCGTATGGCTTTATCTGGCTGGTATTAAAATTGGGGGGACCGCACGCCATTTTTTTAATTATTTATTTATTTTACTGCACAGTATAGACACGCCCACCGGCTGCTGTGATTGGGTGCAGTGAGACACCTGTCACTCAGCGTGGGGGCGTGTCTCACTGCAACCAATCATAGGCGCCTGTGGGCGTGGAAAGCAGGGAATATGAGATGGCTGTGTGCAGAGCACAGCGCGCCCGCCGGTATAAAGGCTCGGTCACGCTGTGCAGGCCGGCCAATCACTGCAATTCCACAACTAACAGGGCTGTGGCATTGCAGTGGTCTGCCAGCCAATCCCTGCATGAGGGCTGGCTCTCAAAAGAGCGCCAACATGCAAAGATGAAGACCACCGGTACAGCACGAGTATCGCGAAATTACTCAGTACCCGCCGAGTAGCCCGAGTACAGTGATACTCGTGCGAGTACCGAGTAGTGACAAGCATACTCGCTTATCACTATTACTAAGCCATTATACTAGCAAACACTGAGTAAACTTAGTGGCATCCTAAAAGTGGCTGTTAGACTTCCATTAGTGTCCCACTGGTGCAAAGCTATTTGCAGCACCTCTGCATTGCACACTCAAGTCCATTGTTACAAAGCCATTATACTAGCAAACTATGCTGCCATTTTAAGGGCCGTAGTTGCATTGTCAGGGATAATTATTGTTGTTTATTCTGCTGTTAATAAAGCTAGACCACCGCTGCAATCTACACCACCTCTCAATTTTTACTACCACATTTTAAGTGCACAATCTTGTCGCAATCAAAATGAGTGGCAAAATGACAGATGCTGGTGGAAAGGGGAAGAGGCATGTTGGAAAAGGAAAAAAAGGGTTTGTGCGTGGGGAAGGTGGCAAAGCTCCATTAACATCTGCTGAAGATAGACCATCTTCCAGCAAAAGTAAGATGTCTACTACTTACCGTGGACAATCCGATGTGCTCCCTTTTTTACGGACAAGAACAACTGGAACAAAGGTAGATGATGGCCAAAAAAGGAAAATGCTTGAATGGATCTCAAGTGGTCCAACAAGTGCCCTCTCCACCACCTCAACTACCGCATCCAAAAAACACCAGTCCTCTGAGTTGTCAGCCCAATCACACTTGCATTCTCCCAGCTCTGAAGTCTCCATACGCTCTGCACAGTATGGTGGAACTGAGATGGCTGAGTCTGCAGAGCTGTTTAGTCACACTATAGCCTGGGAATCAGAAGTCTGCTCCCAAGCTACAGTGAGTACAGACCAGGAAATGGTCTGCAGTGATGCCCAGAACCTTTGTGACTCTGATTCAGGCCGTGAGGACCAAGTTTCTGAGCATAATGTTGACCCTTTTTCACAAACTGTAACACCTGTTGTTATAGACAATGAGGAACATACTGATGACAATGAGACGCAGATACCAGATTGGGATGACAACTTAAATATTCGGTCAGGGCAAGAAAAGGCTTGGTCTGAGGGTGAGGGGAGTGCAAACACAACAATTGATGAGAAAGTTCTAGATCCCACTGTGAAGATGTAATTTACCCTCTCACTGTATATGCTGTGATACTATGTCATGATATGTATATTTCCCTGGTTGTATTAGTTGTAATTCATGTATTTTCTTGGGGGAGCTACTGGTCTCAATGTGTCTCTCTCATACAATTGTAGTCTTGGCATCTAATGTGATTATGTAAATAGCCTGTCCTCTTCTTTCCAGAGTTGTGTATCTAATCTGTAATTGCATTGGCCAGTGAAGGAATAGTCATTGTTCTTTACAGCAGGGGATCCCTTCATCTACTGTGGCTGGCAGACATATTGGAGCCCTGTGATGGACCAAACCATTGATGATAGGATGTGTGACCCCTACCCCCTGAACAAACATGGTGGGCAGGTCAAGCAGCACAGACAATGCATTTCCCTTTTTGTAACGTCAGCGTGAGCTGGAACTAAGAAGAAGAAGGAGCTCCCAGCATGGGTGGCTGTGGACACGAACAGAGCTAGGCCTGTGTGGCGGCCCGTGGGATTGTGTGGAACTCTTTGGACTACTGTAAGGACGATTGCTTTGTTATCCGGTCCGAGGATTGTCGGGAAGGGCCCCCGAATCTGTTTTACGTGGACTTATCGTGTGCTGTTCCAGTGTTCTTGTGAATAAACCTGTTGGATCGTCCCTCGGCCTCGTCCATCCTTTGCTCTGTTGTACACTCCCGTCACAAACTGGTTGGCAGCGCTGGGATCAGAGCAGAAGGAATGGAGGACAATGGCTCAACATCAGGAACCAGCACTGCAGAGTACAAGACCTGGACTTTGGGGAGCCTGCAATCAAAGGCCCGTGAAGTAGGAGTTCGTTTCAAAGGACTCTCCAAGGAGCAGCTGATTGAGGCGCTAGAAGGAGTCTGTTCGCAAAATGACGTGGAGGAAGGATCCTCACAGCAAACGGAAGAAAGACAGCAGCCGGAGGTGAATACCCAAAAAAGTCAATGGGTTGTGTGGTACAAGGAGGAGATGGCACTGCTTGGAGATGAGGCCACCATAGAAGATAAGAGGGAGGCCATGCGTGGAGCTAAAGAGAAGGAGCGCAGGATGGAGGAGATGGCACTGCTGGATAAGGAGCTCGCTGTGGAAGCCGCGAGAGGTTCCAGACAGACTGTAACCCCAGCACCCATCATGAGGGAACTTCCCAGGGTGTCCCGCAAAGACTTTAAGCCGTTTAATGAGGCTGCAGGCGACATTGAGGGCTTCTTCCAGGACTTTGAGCATCAGTGTCGATTAATGGAAGTCCCGGACAGGGAGCGTGTCCGGCATCTGGTTGGGCTCCTAGAGGGGGGAGCTGCTGAAGCCTATAGAGCTATGGACCCTCGGTGGAACTGTGAGTATGCGGATATTAAACAGACTATTCTAGAACATTATGCTGTGACCCCAGACACTTACAGGACTCAGTTCCGTGCTTTAGCCTGTGATGGGGAAGTGTCTTTTAAGATATATGCTCATAGACTCAAACAAATATGTAATCGCTGGCTGGAGGCAGAGGAGGCCTTATCTTGGGAGACCTTCCTGCAGGTCATCCTAAAAGAACAATTCTTTGCCCAGTGCCCCGCTGAGATCCGGGAATGGGTGCGTGAGAGAAAACCAGCGACAGTGGAGGAAGCTGCTGCTCTAGCTGATGAGGCTCTCACCATCAAGCCTCAGTGGAGGGTTCTGTTGGAGGATGGAGAGACGCCTAACAGCTCCACAACACCGGATGGCCCCAGTTATTCTGTCCCCATTGTTCCCCGTTCCTCTAAGCCACCACATGTTGATACCCGTGTTAATGTGCCTCTAGTTGCTTCTACTGCACTTTCTGGAATACGCCGGGGAGAGGAAGTAACAGAGCGCAGGTGTTATGTTTGTAGGCATCCCGGGCATTTGCAGGCCTCATGCCCAGCCAGGCCATGGAGGAATCATCCTCAAACCCCTACAGCACCTTCAGGTGGGAGCCGGCCTCCAAGTTCCCCTACCCCTTACCCAAGAGGACGCCTTGGATGGAGGGAGACCCAGCTCAGATGCTATCAATGTGGACAGCCAGGGCATCGGCAAGTCTCCTGCCCAGCTGTTCAAATGAGGACTGATCCTGCACCCAATCGGATTGTTAATTATTTACAGCCCAGTGCCATGGAGGAAGATGTGGCACCGTTATGTGAGGACTGGCCTAGTGACTCAGCCCCCCCATGTTGCACCACCAGGAGTTTACGGGGTGCGACCCGCAGTTATGACGACTTCTGCTCATCGAGGTAAGCACTTGCAGGAGGTTGTGCTGGATGGACAGAGACTTGTTGGATTTTGTGACTCGGGTGCTTTCCTCACACTGGCTGATCCCCGAGTGGTTCGGCCTGAGGCAATCCATAGAGGACCTGGGATTGTTATTGATCTGGCTGGTGGACAATGGAGGACTATTCCCACAGCCACTGTGGATCTGAACTTTGGTTTTGGGGTCAGGCGATGTGTGGTTGGGGTGATGGGTGGTCTGCCTGCAGCTGTTCTCCTGGGCAATGATGTGGGAGAGCTACGATGCCAATTCGTGGCTGCATGAAGCCACATGTAAGTAACGCTCTGCCTGTGTGTACTTAACCAGTGACCTGTAGAGGTCCCTAGTACGTACACAAGTTGGGAGGGGGAGGGATTGTGAAGATGTAATTTACCCTCTCACTGTATATGCTGTGATACTATGTCATGATATGTATATTTCCCTGGTTGTATTAGTTGTAATTCATGTATTTTCTTGGGGGAGCTACTGGTCTCAATGTGTCTCTCTCATACAATTGTAGTCTTGGCATCTAATGTGATTATGTAAATAGCCTGTCCTCTTCTTTCCAGAGTTGTGTATCTAATCTGTAATTGCATTGGCCAGTGAAGGAATAGTCATTGTTCTTTACAGCAGGGGATCCCTTCATCTACTGTGGCTGGCAGACATATTGGAGCCCTGTGATGGACCAAACCATTGATGATAGGATGTGTGACCCCTACCCCCTGAACAAACATGGTGGGCAGGTCAAGCAGCACAGACAATGCATTTCCCTTTTTGTAACGTCAGAGTGAGCTGGAACTAAGAAGAAGAAGGAGCTCCCAGCATGGGTGGCTGTGGACACGAACAGAGCTAGGCCTGTGTGGCGGCCCGTGGGATTGTGTGGAACTCTTTGGACTACTGTAAGGACGATTGCTTTGTTATCCGGTCCGAGGATTGTCGGGAAGGGCCCCCGAATCTGTTTTACGTGGACTTATCGTGTGCTGTTCCAGTGTTCTTGTGAATAAACCTGTTGGATCGTCCCTCGGCCTCGTCCATCCTTTGCTCTGTTGTACACTCCCGTCACACCCACCTACTGTCAACCCACAGTCAGGCACTCGAGGAGGTCAACAGAGGCGGTGGAGGAGGATGCAACCGACGACGAAGTTACCTTGCGCCTTCCTGGACAGAGTCGGAGCACTGGTAGCACGTCTACAACTGCATCCTCAGCCACCACTCTGCCTTAGAGCACTAGTCGGGGGGGCTCAGCAGGTCGCATGCCCTCTAAGCCTTGCCTAGCCTGGTCCTTTTGTGACATAGCAAAAGATCGCCCAAATTATGTGATCTGTAAAATTTGTCGTGATTCTGTTAGTAGAGGGCAAAACCTCAGCAGTTTGACAACTTCTTCCATGAATCGTCACATGAATAAATATCATATGTCCCAGTGGGAAGCTCACCGTGCTGCAATGCGGCCTAGCAGAGCGAACCATCCACCGCCTGCCCCTTCCAGTGCATCCGCGCGCTTTTCATCTTCTAGGACTGTGGGGACAGCTGTCACACCTGGTTTTCCACGCACAACTTCCACCACTGTAACCGCAACAGGCAGTTTGCTTGGTAGGTCGTCAGTTGGTTTGGAAGGGGAAACAAGTGTGTGTGTACAGCTCTCTCAGACATTGATAGCACCAACGTTGGATGAAGGCAACATCATGTCTACGCCTGCACTTTCCTCACAAACCTGCATTTTTCCAGGGACACCCTACTCAACACCGTCTACACACAGCAGCCAGATCTCTGTCCCTCAGATGTGGACAAATAAAAGGCCATTTCCTGCGACCCATGACAAAGCTAAGAGGTTGACTTTATCCCTCTGTAAGCTCTTGGCTACCGAAATGCTGCCTTTCTGTCGCTGAGCCCCAGTACCAGATGCCCAGTCGCCACTACTTCTCTAAGAAAAATATGCCCGCGCTACACCAGCATGTCGCACACAACATCACCGCTTCCTTGAGAAACTCTGTGTATGAACGGGTGCATTTCACCACCGATACTTGGACCAGTAAGCATGGACAGGGACGTTACATGTCGCTGACTGGGCACTGGGTAACTATGGTGATAGATGGTGAAGGGTCTGCTGCAAAAGTCTTGCCGTCCCCACGACTTGTGTGTCAATCCTCTGTCTGTCCAAGTTCCGCCACTGCTTCTGCCTCCTCCATCTCATCTGCGTCCTCCACCTCCGCCCCAAGCCTGCCTGGTCAGGCCACCAGCGTTCTCACTGCGCAGAAGGAATCACGCACCCCTCATTACTATGCTGGCAGCAGAGCGCAACGGCATCAGGCGGTCTTTAGCTTGACATATCTTGGAAATAGGAGTCACACAGCGGCTGAGTTGTGGGCAGCTCTGGAGACTGAGTTTAATAAATGGTTGTCTCCACTCAACCTGCAGCCTGGTAAGGCCGTGTGCGACAATGCTGCAAACCTGGGTGCGGCCCTTCGCCCAGGGCGCCAAGGAAACACACGTGCCTTGTATGGCTCACGTGTTGAACCTTGTTGTCCAGCAATTTTTAACACACTATCCCTGCCTAGATGGACTTCTGACCAGGGCACGAAAACTGTCTGCTCACTGCCGCCGTTCAACCGCCACAGCTGAGCGACTTGCATCGCTCCAGAAGTCTTTCGGCCTGCCGGTTCATCACCTGAAATGCGATGTGGCGACACGCTGGAATTCAACTCTCCACATGTTACAGCGACTGTGGCAGCACCGCCGAGCCCTGGTGCAATACGTCATGACGTATAGCCTGGGCCAACGAGATGCAGAGGTGGGGCAGATCACCCTGATGGAGTGGTGACCTGAGTGGTCTCAGATCAAGGACCTATGCACCCTTCTGCACAATTTCGACATGGCAACGAATATGTTTAGCGCTGACAATGCCATTATCAGCATGACAATTCCAGTCATTTACATGCTGGAGCACACGCTAAACACTATTCGGAGTCAGGGGGTGGGACAACAGGAAGGGGAGGAACTACAGGAGGATTCATATGCGCAAGACACAACAACATCACCAAGGTCCAGACGTTCATCATCACCAACGCGGCAGGCATGGGACCATGGGGGACAGGGATCAACAAGGGCGCATGGTAGCAAGCGAAATGTTGAGGAAGGTGCAGGAGAACATGAAGAAATGGAGGACGAACTGTCCATGGATATGGAAGACTCAGCGGATGAGGGAGACCTTGGTCAAATTTCAGTTGAAAGAGGTTGGGGGGAGATGTCAGAGGAAGAAAGAACGGTTAGCACCTCTATGCCACAAACACAGCGTGGACTTGGTCCGCATGGCTGCGCAAGACACATGAGCGCCTTCTTGCTGCACTACCTCCAACATGACCCTCGTATTGTCAAAATTAGAAGTGATGATGACTACTGGCTTGCCACACTATTAGATCCCTGGTACAAGTCCAAATTTTGTGACATAATTCCAGCCATAGAAAGGGACGCACGTATGCAGGAGTATCAGCAGAAGCTGTTACTAGATCTCAGCTTGGCTTTTCCACCAAACAACCGTGCAGGTGCAGGGAGTGAATCTCCCAGTTGTAACTTGACAAACATGGGACGGTCTCGTCATCTTCAACAGTCTACCCGTACCAGTAGCACCGTATCTGGTGCTGGTAACAGCAATTTTATGGAATCTTTTCATAATTTTTTTAGACCGTCCTTTGCAAGGCCACCAGAGACAAGTCTGACACATAGTCAACGGCTGGAGAGGATGATACAGGAGTATCTCCAAATGAACATCGATGCCATGACTTTGCAAATGGAGCCTTGCTCATTTTGGGCTTCAAATCTTGAAAAATGGCCAGAGCTCTCAACTTACGCCTTGGAGATTTTGTCGTGTCCAGCTGCCAGCGTTGTCTCTGAATGTGTCTTCAGTGCTGCTGGGTGTGTGCTGACAGATAAGTGCACGCGTCTGTCCAGTGACAATGTGGACAGACTAACGTTCATCAAAATGAACAAGTCATGGATCCACAATGAATTTACTACCCCTGTGTCATCCTGGGGAGAGTAAATGCTTGTGGATTTGGAATGTGCTTGATGCAAATCAAAACATCCTGTTTGCAACTAGGGCACAAGTGCTGCCACTGATGGGGTGTCTGTGTGGCCCAATTTTTGGAAAAAAGGGAGACTCCACTTGGAGTAACCCTTGCTTACATTGTTTTTAAAAATGATCCAAGATGAACAGATCTGGGATCAGGAAAGACTTTGCTACCTACCCCGGGGTCATCCTGGAAACGGTTAAGTATGGCGTATTTTTGATTGTGCTTGATGCAAATCTAGCTGTGAAGTATACATCTGGGGCACAAGTGCTGCCACTGAATGGGTGGGTGTGTGTGGGGCCCAATTTTTGGAAAAAAAGGAGACTCCGCTTGGAGTAACCCTTGCTTACATTGTTTTTAAAAATGATCCAAGATGAACAGATCTGGGATCAGGAAAGACTTTGCTACCTACCCCGGGGTCATCCTGGAAACGGTTAAGTATGGTATATTTTTGATTGTGCTTGATGCAAATCTAGCTGTGAAGTGTACCACTGGGGCACAAGTGCTTCCACTGAAGGGATGAGTGTCTGTGTGGCCCAATTTTTGGAAAAAAGGGAGACTCCGCTTGGAGTAACCCTTGTTTACATTGTTTTTAAAAATGATCCAAGATGCACAGAGCTGGGATCAGGAAAGACTTTGCTACCTACCCCGGTGTCATCCTAGGGACGGTTAAGTATGGCGTATTTTTGAATGTGCTTGATGCAAATCTAGCTGTGAAGTGTACAACTGGGGCACAAGTGCTGCCACTGAAGAGGTGGGTGTGTGTGTGTGGCCCAATTTTTGGAAAAAAGGGAGAACTCCTCTTGGAGTCACCTTGTGGTGTTTTACATGATTTTAGAAGGGCGTGCCATGCCTATATCTGTGTCTCCTCCTCTTTTTCCTTGTCCAGCTCTTTTGTTTTCGCATGAGTATATGTCCTTGTCACTTTTCCATGTGTTTGTGTTGTGTTGTGAGTTGTTTGTCACCTTTTGGACACCTTTGATGGTGTTTTCTAGGTGTTTTTATGTGTTTGTGATTGCCTGCCATTGTTTCCTATGCAGTTCGAGTTCGGTTCGTCGAACGTTCGCCGAACCGAACTCGAACGGGACTCCCGTTCGACGAACCGAACTCGAGCCGAACCACGGCCAGTTCGCTCATCTCTACCATCTACAGAAAAACTCAAAATCTGCATTAACAATGGGCTCATCTGAGACATGTTCAAAACCTGACAATTCTTGTTACATCAGAGTAATCATGAGATATGTCTGTCAGCTGTATCCTCCTTACAGATAGAAATATAAAGAAAACTTAATAGAAAAACTTAATCAATGAACAAATTAAAACCTTAAAATAATATGTGTATATGTGTGTGTTATTTTCCACATCAACATCCCCCCTTTTTGAATCTATTATCCAAAACATAATTAGATTCACAAAGTGTGTGGCCCCGAAGCTCTACAGTTAGGCACAAAAGTCACAATGTGTAGATTGTACCTAACCGGGAACACCATAAATATTGTTTTTATCTGTAACTTAATAATAGAAAACCCTTTCAATGGCTTTTATAACCTTTGCTTGGACCACAGAAATCTGCATTGCAATAATTCTTTCTCTAAAAAAAAGCAGATTATTCAATACATTAAATCTAAAACACAGAATGCCATAAATCATCCACATTGCTTAAATCAAATTATTGTAATTTTTAATAAATATATTAATAAATATTATTATATTATTATTATTATTTTTAATAACTATAATAATAATGTAGCACAACCTCTGGATATTGGATATAGAGGCGTTCATATTTTCAAAATTGAGGAGATTATCAGCATCGCTTTGATACTGTCCTATAACTTGAAGGGATAAAAGAATCTAGAACAAATAAACAGGCCATGTGGAAACAGATATGAAATAAAAATTAATTTTCCAAACAAATCACCACAAACTGTTGATTTGCCATAGAAAAATTATCTAACAGACTTCTATGCTTGAATATCTATCAATGAATCTAAACATGTCTGCAGTTAATTTTTATTTCTTTAGGTTAAAATTAGTAAAATAAAAAACTAGTTAATTACGTTTTCTGATACACTTTACAATGAATTAACTGTGTTTGGCCTGCTTTTTTCACAGCTGACTCACAATATATCCCACTGCAAGGTATATCCCACTGCAAGGTGAGATAAAAATCCTGCTCCACAGGTTTGGGGTTTTTTTCTTTTTTTTTTTTTCTGTAAAGGTTGCTCCTTTCCCCAAAAACCAGAAGCACACTGCTCATTTTCACTGGACACAAGTGAAATTTCCCTCCTTCTGTTGGATTTGTTATTATTTTTTTTATTTATTTTTTTTCCCTAAAACTCGCAACTCTCAGGATTTATTCGCCACATTCATAATTGGAATATGTATTATTTATCATGACATCTTCCGCAAAGGTTCGTTACTTAAAATTTTTTATCTTAATGCTTTCCTAATCTATCATTTTCAATATTGTAATGGAGTTTAACATATTGATCCCTAAGTCTCACACTGCAAATACTCATTTCATCTAATTCCTACTAAAGATGGCTACACAGCACATGGTCTCCTTGCTAGAATAGGACCATGTGGGAAGGAAGGGTAGAGGGATTTTTTCTTTTTCTCAACTATTTCCCCCTATAGTTTATAGTCTGGGTTTTATACACACACATACCCACACAAACACCCACACACACACCCACACCCACACACACACACACACATACATTTATATATATATCATATGCACACATATTCAGATATCTAGAGTCCTGTCCAACTACAGTTAAAAACACTCTTTTTTTCTGTCCAAATATGTAGTACTCCATCCAATCCATTGTTTAGACATTTACAAAGCACATGATCTTCTTCACACATCCCCTTACTCACTTCCTTTTCTTTGTTTAAACCATGCATGCCTCGGCCACCATGTGCTTCATCCACCATTTTGGCATGTGGCAGGGAAAAGGACCTCCCATCTGCTCCAACTCTCTCTCTCCTATTTTCTGTAGACTGTACTTTTATATATATATATATATATATATATATATATATATATATATATTTATACACACAGACACACACACACCCACACACATATGTCCACGATCTAAGTCTAATTATATACAGTCATATGAAAAAGTTTGGGCACCCCTATTAATGTTAACCTTTTTTCTTTATAACAATTTGGGTTTTTGCAACAGCTATTTCAGTTTCATATATCTAATAACTGATGGACTGAGTAATATTTCTGAATTGAAATGAGGTTTATTGTACTAACAGAAAATGTGCAATCTGCATTTAAACTAAATTTGACAGGGGCATAAGTATGGGCACCCTTATCAATTTCTTGTTTTGAACACTCCTAACTACTTTTTACTGACTTACTGAAGCACTAAATTGGTTTTGTAACCTCATTGAGCTTTGAACTTCATAGGCAGGTGTATCCAATCATGAGAAAAGGTATTTAAGGTGGACACTTGCAAGTAGTTCTCCTATTTGAATCTCCTATGAAGAGTGCCATCATGGGCTCCTCAAAACAACTCTCAAATGATCTGAAAACAAAGATTACTCAGCATAGTTGTTCAGGGGAAGGATACAAAAACTTGTCTCAGAGATTTAAACTGTCAGTTTCCACTGTGAGGAACATAGTAAGGAAATGGAAGAACATAGGTACAGTTCTTGTTAAGCCCAGAAGTGGCAGGCCAAGAAAAATATCAGAAAGGCAGAGACGAAAAATGGTGAGAACAGTCAAGGACAATCCACAGACCACCTCCAAAGACCTGCAGCATCATCTTGCTGCAGATGGTGTCACTGTGCATCAGTCAACAATACAGCGCACTTTGCACAAGGAGAAGCTGTATGGGACAGTGATGCGAAAGAAGCCGTTTCTGCAAGCATGCCACAAACAGAGTCGCCTGAGGTATGCTAAAGCACATTTGGACAAGCCAGTTACATTTTGGAAGAAGGTCCTGTGGACTGATGAAACAAAGATTGAGTTGTTTGGTCATACAAAAAGGCGTTATGTATGGAGGCAAAAAAACACGGCATTCCAAGAAAAGCACTTGCTACCCACAGTAAAATTTGGTGGAGGTTCCATCATGCTTTAGGGCTGTGTGGCCAATGCCGGCACCGGAAATCTTGTTAAAGTTGAGGGTCGCATGGATTCAACTCAGTATCAGCAGATTCTTGACAATAATGTGCAAGAATCAGTGACGAAGTTGAAGTTACGCAGGGGATAGATATTTCAGCAAGACAATGATCCAAAACACCACTCCAAATCTACTCAGGCATTCATGCAGGGGAACAATTACAATGTTCTGGAATGGCCATCCCAGTCCCCAGACCTGAATATCATTGAACATCTGTGGGATGATTGGAAGCGTGCTGTCCATGCTCGGCGACATCAAACTTAACTGAACTGAAACTGTTTTGTAAACAGGAATGGTCAAAAATACCTTCATCCAGGTTCCAGGAACTCGTTAAAAGCTACAGAAAGGGACTAGAGGCTGTGATTTTTTCAAAAGGAGGATCTACAAAATATTAATGTCTCTTTTATGTTGAGGTGCCCATACTTATGCACCTGTCAAATTTAGTTTAAATGCAGATTGCATATTTTCTGTTAGTACAATAAACCTCATTTCAACTCAGAAATATTACTCAGTCCATCATTTATTAGATATATGATACTGAATTAGCTGTTGCAAAAACCCAAATTGTTATAAAGAAAAAAGGTTAACATTAATAGGGGTGCCCAAACTTTTTCATATGACTGTATAAAAACACTTATTTTTCTGTCTAAGTATATAGTACTCCATCCAATCCATTGTTCAGACATTTACAGAGCACATGATCTTCTTCACACATCCCCCGACTCACTTCCTTTGCTTTGTTTAAACCATGCATACCTCGGCCACCATGTGCTTCATCCACCATTTTAAAATCTGACCTAAAATGGCTGCCACCATGAATGAATAGCACATGGTTTATCACAGGATTGCGGCCTAGAGTCCCCATATCCCAACAAAGTCCACTCTCATCCGGATTTTTCCAACCACAACTATACACAACTTCATCAATTTCTCCATCTTTCTCTCAAGATAAACAACACCAAACAAACAATCTTTCTCTATGCAGACCAAGATAAGAACAACAGACAAACAAATAGATGGGGGAGATGACTCACAACTGAAACACTAAAGAAAACCTAGGGTTTGCAGCACACACTTCCAAACCAGACCTTGTTCTCCCTCGTGGTCCTTGAATATACAAAAACAGCTCTAGTATCACCCTGACTACAAGGTGTCTATACCAGCCGATTCACTCCAGGAAAACACTTTAAAAAGGTTACATTTATGTATAAAGTAAGGCTCTGCACTCAGTCTAGCTAAGCTGGGCACTTACATATGGCTCTGCACTCAGTCTAGCTGAGCTTGGCACTTACATCTGGCTCTGCACTCAGTCTAGCTGATCTGGGCACTGCGCTCTGCACTCAGTCTAGCTGAGCTTGGCACCTACATCTGGCTCTGCACTCAGTCTAGCTGAGCTTGGCACTACAAAAACCACAAACCATATCACAGGCAACCACAAACCATATACTTTACACGTTTTCCAGACACCACTCACAAAACTACTTGCTCTCCTAACTACCCGTCAATATTTCCTATTCGCAAATACACAACAGGCAGCAGGCAACTGAATATGTTACAGTTCTTCCGAAATTAATATGGTCAATAGCCGTGAGACCAGTCTGGCCGTCAACACATACCCCAAAAAAACGGACACGGCCAGGCAATCGGTGCCCCCCCGAGACCAGATTGTTCTATTATTTCAATTTAATGCATGGTTCTTATTGTTTCTTTTGTGAAAGTGAAAGAATCATTTATTAACCCAACTGCAAACAGTGCTTTTCATGTTGGATGGTTTTGCTGCATACTGTGGATCCCACCAAATACAAGACTTAAAATGAAGCATAGGTCGCAAAGGGAATTTCACTGTGCTACAATGCAGCCTAGCGGGGCTGTGCAACCACCACCTGCCCCATCACGTGCATCTACGTGCTCTTCATCCTCTGTGACTGTGGGGACAGCAGTCACACATGCTTTTTCACACTGACCTTCCACCCCGTTACCCATAAGCGGGAGTGTGAGTGGCAGGTCGTCACTTGTTTTTTAAGTGCAAACAGATGGTATTGTTGAGCTGTCAGACATCGAGAGAACCACCATTGGATGAAGGAAACATTATATCCACGCCTGCACCTTCGTGAAAGATTGGCTGGACTACCTGCAGTTAATTATTGCGTTCCACAAATGGAAAGGAGTGTAGAATGCACAGGTGTTGTACCTTGCTTGGCAGCAAAGGAACAATATCTTAGGCGGGCATTGCACGTTGGGACATCGCAAGCCGATGCTGCGATGTCGCACGCGATAGTCCCCACCCCTGTCGCAGGTATGATATCTTGTGATAGCTGGCGTAGCGATAATTATCGCTACGCCAGTTTCACATGCACTCACCTGCCCTGCAACCGTCGCTCTGGCGGCGACCCGCCTCCTTCCTAAGGGGCCTGGTCGTGCGGTGTCACAGCGACGTCACACGGCAGGTGGCCAATGGCGGCGGAGGGGCGGAGATGAGCAGGATGTAAACATCCCGCCCACCTCCTTCCTTCCGTGTAGCCGCTGGCGGCAGGTAAGGAGATGTTCCTCGTTCCTGCGGCTTCACACACAGCGATGTGTGCTGCCACAGGAACGAGGAACTACATCGTACCTGTCGCGGCACCGGCATTATGGAAATGTCGGAGCCTGCACCGATGATACGATAACGACGCTTTTGCGCTCGTTCATCGTATCATCTAGGATTTACACACTACGACATCGCAAGTGACGTCGGATGTGCGTCACTTTCGATTTGACCCCACCGACATCGCACCTGCGATGTCGTAGTGTGCAAAGCCGCCCTTAGTATTCCAGACAATTTTAGGATGGCAGAAAAAGTGTCAGCTCTTTGGGCAAATTAAATAGCTTGGCAAAAGTGGGCAGGTGGGCACAGTGGCCGTGTTCTGTGTGTACCAGGACAGTAAAGGAAGCCTCACTTTCTATCCCTCCTAATGATGAAATGCAGCAAGGAATTCCCTGAGTTTGCTATAAAAATAGCGTTGCAAAATGTGCAGGAGGGTGTCATGCAGAGGTGCTAAAAATAGCTTGGCACCATTGGGGCACAAATAGAGTACAACAGCCACTTTTTTGTATGCCACTAACTGGCAGCATTTTTGGCTATTATTATAGCTTATTAAAAACAGAGCAGGAGGGTGTCATGCAGAGGTGCTGTGAAAACTGTGGAAAAAGAAAGCGCAATAGGGTCTTACCCCAATATATATAGGGTGAAGCAAAGAATAATCCTACTCACCAATTCGGGTTGTGACAGTCACAACACCTATAGCAGCATGTAACACCAAGTCCCGGCAGCGGTCCCCAAGAGGCAGATAACAGAGAGTAGTAGAGAATGGGTTTCACAGCCGCGCCAAAAGACTACACGTGAGTAGTCTTTTGGCGCGGCTGTGAAACCCATTCTCTACTACTCTCTGTTATATGCAGAGGTGCTGGAAATAGCTTGGCACCAGTGGAGCACAAATGGAGTACAACAGCCACTTTTTGGATGCCACTAACTGGCAGCATTTTTTGCTATTATTATAGCTTATTAAAACCAGAGCAGGAGGGGGTAATGCAGAGGTGTTAGAAATAGCTTGGCACCATTGGGGCACAAATGGAATACAACAGCCACTTTTTGTATGCCACTAACTTGCAGCATTTTTTGCTATTATTATAGCTTATTAAAAACAGAGCAGGAGGGTGTAATGCAGAGGTGCTGGAAATAGCTTGGCACCAGTGGGGCACAAATGGAGTACAGCAGCCACTATTTGTATGCCACAAACTGGCAGCATTTTTTGCTATTATTATAGCTTATTAAAAACAGAGCAGGAGGGTGTCATGCAGAGGTGCTAGAAATAGCTTGGCACCAGTGGGGCACAAATGGAGTACAACAGCCACATTTTGGATGCCACTAACTGGCAGCATTTTTTGCTATTATTATAGCTTATTAAAAACAGAGCAGGAGGGTGTCATGCAGAGGTGCTAGAAATAGCTTGGCACCATTGGGGCACAAATGGAGTACAACAGTTACTTTTTGGATGCCACTAACTGGCAGCATTTTTTGCTATTATTATAGCTTATTAAAAACAGAGCAGGAGGGTATCATGCAGAGGTGCTAGAAATAGCTTGGCACCAGTGGGGCACAAATGGAGTACAACAGCCACTTTTTGTATGCCACTAACTTGCAGCATTTTTTGCTATTATTATAGGTTATTAAAAACAGAGCAGGAGGGTGTCATGCAGAGGTGCTAGAAATAGCTTGGCACCAGTGGGACACAAATGGAGTACAACAACCACTTTTTGTATGCCACTAACTGGCAGCATTTTTTGCTATTATTATAGCTTATTAAAAACAGAGCAGGAGGGTGTAATGCAGAGGTGCTGGAAATTGGTTGGCACCAGTGGGGCACAAATGGAGTACAACAGCCACTTTTTGGATGCCACTAACTGGCAGCATTTTTTGCTATGATTATAGCTTATTAAAACCAGAGGAGGAGGGGGTAATGCAGAGGTGCTGGAAATAGCTTGGCACCAGTGGGGCACAAATGGAGTACAACAGCCACTTTTTGGATGCCACTAACTGGCAGCATTTTTTGCTATTATTATAGCTTATTAAAACCAGAGCAGGAGGGGGTAATGCAGAGGTGTTAGAAATAGCTTGGCACCATTGGGGCACAAATGGAATACAACAGCCACTTTTTGTATGCCACTAACTTGCAGCATTTTTTGCTATTATTATAGCTTATTAAAAACAGAGCAGGAGGGTGTAATGCAGAGGTGCTGGAAATAGCTTGGCACCAGTGGGGCACAAATGGAGTACAGCAGCCACTATTTGTATGCCACAAACTGGCAGCATTTTTTGCTATTATTATAGCTTATTAAAAACAGAGCAGGAGGGTGTCATGCAGAGGTGCTAGAAATAGCTTGGCACCAGTGGGGCACAAATGGAGTACAACAGCCACTTTTTGGATGTCACTAAATGGCAGAATTTTTTGCTATTATTATAGCTTATTAAAAACAGAGCAGGAGGGTGTCATGCAGAGGTGCTAGAAATAGCTTGGCACCATTGGGGCACAAATGGAGTACAACAGCCACTTTTTGGATGCCACTAACTGGCAGCATTTTTTGCTATTATAGCTTATTAAAAACAGAGCAGGAGCGTATCATGCAGAGGTGCTAGAAATAGCTTGGCACCAGTGGGGCACAAATGGAGTACAACAGCCACTTTTTGTATGCCACTAACTGACAGCATTTTTTGCTATTATTATAGGTTATTAAAAACAGAGCAGGAGGGTGTCATGCAGAGGTGCTGGAAATAGCTTGGCACCAGTGGGGCACAAATGGAGTACAACAGCCACTTTTTGGATGCCACTAAGTTTACTCAGTGTTTGCTAGTATAATGGCTTAGTAACAATGAGCTTGAGTGTGCAATGCAGAGGTGCTGCACATAGATTTGCACTAGTGGGACACTAATGGAAGTCCAACAGCCACTTTTAGGATGCCACTAAGTTTCCTCAGTGTTTGCTAGTATAATGGCTTAGTAACAATGAGCTTGAGTGTGCAAAGGGCAGGAGGGTACAGTGGCAGGGTTGTGGGTCAGTGTACAGGAAAGGAAGCATCACTTTTTATCCCTCCTAATGGGGAAATGCAGTGAGGAAGTCCCTGAGCTTAGCTACACAGACGCTGTTATCTTCTGTAGCTGTTAACATCTGTTTCCACGGACCTGACTGTCACCTGTGGCTCTGAGCCTGCTGTTATTAGCCCCTACAAGGGCTAATAGAAACTTCTATCCCTATTCTGTATAGCGCTGTGTGTAGAGCGTACACAGCAGTATCGGAGACAGGAGCTATGCCAGCGGTGACTGACACCCAGACGCAGAAGAGATAATGGCGTCCGGATGGGCAGATACCCATTTTTATAATGCAGGGACATGTAACATGGTCATCCTATCACACATGCCATTGCTTCTCTGGCTAAAAGTCCACTTAGCTGTGTGTGTGTCTGGGATTGGCTGACATGCTGGCCCGCCCCACTACACGCACGCGCTTAAGGAAGGAAGACAAGGAAAAAAAAAAAATGGCGATCGCCATTATCCCAGCAGCAGTGATCTGAATGCGCTGTTCCCGCACACTATACGCTGAAATTTCATAATAGTGTGAGTCACAGAGTGACTTACACTATTACAGCGGAAAGCCAGCTAGTAATTAGCTTGGCTTTTTGCTGCTAGAACCATTCTCGAACGTAACTAGAACTATCGAGCTTTAGCAAAAAGCTCGAGTTCTAGTTCGATCTAGAACAGCCCCCAAAATCACTCGAACCGCGAACTGGAGAACCACGAACCGTCGCTCAACGCTAGTTCCCAGTTTAAAAAAGTTGAAAAAGTTTTAAAAATGGACCATGGCCGTGAACTGGCAGGGCAACCCAAAAACTGTTGGGCCTTGTAAATAGTCCCTGATGAACCTTCTCACCTTGCTGCAGTCTCTGGAGAGGCTGATTGGAAGAAGGGCCTGCGGTAGAGTCGGCCGAGGCCCAGTCACCACCCAAACTGGTGACTACCCTGTGGGTCAGGGGTCCCCTGGATGTGGGGCCCTTGAAAAAGACTGCCGGGTAAGGAACTTTTTACCCGGTCCATAAGGGCAATACCCGCACCTTTCCTGGACTTGGGCAAGGGGTGCACACCATTGCTTAGCGGTGGCACCAGGGGGCAGGTTGTTTTGGGTGGGGGTGAGGTGAGAAGGACCCGGTCTGTCCCATCCCAGTTTTAAATGTGTAACGTTTAAGCAAAGTGCCTCCCGTAAGGAAAGAAAAGAAACCAATGTATTCAATGTTAATATGCTTGTAAACTGTTCCTTTTTCTATTTTCAGTTCCTGTTAAATAAATGTTGGTGGTCGGACAGCCCGCAGACAGTCTGTATTAAACCAAGGGGGAATGTGACGCCCTGGCAAAACCAGGTAGTCACACGATAGGCCCCCGCATAACACCTTCGCTCACCTAGGTCACATACAGCCGACCTGAAACCCTAATAACCCCCCTCAGGGCAAGACAGGCACACCAGTGAGCGGGACTAGGTGGTTAGGAAACGCCCACCTAGGGGTCTAGACAGCCCGGGGTGGAAAAACAGATTAAGTTGTAGTTCAAGTTGAGAGGAGTGGAAGCTGGAGCTAGGTGTAGCTCCAGCAGAGGAGAAGTTCAAGTTGGACGGTGCCAAGGTCGGAGCCCTGGTACCTTGGCTAGGTGGCAAATGGTGGTCTTCATCAGCAGGAGACGGGAAGACGGCTTGGCAGATCCGTGGAGGACTGGGACAGGGTTGGAGCCCGCCGGTACCGACACCGGAGACCCAATCGGAAACCGTGCACAGAGGGGGTACTCAGACCCTGAAGCCAAGACCGGAAAGAACGGCCTAGCTAATCAACCGATTGAGGGCAGGATTACAGGTCCTGTTCCAACCAAAGTCCCAAAAGCAGACAATCACCCACAGAGAGGGATAGGGCAACTGCCAGGGCCCATAGATCCCACGGGTCAGCGTCAGTGGGCACGGCTCCTCAGGCACACAGAAAGCCGGGAGCGGACTCCCGTGTTCCATACTGGGAAGTCTAAACACACAACCACAACTAGTGCAGAGGAAAAGATGGCGACCACCAGCCCGAGTGGGGGTCCAGAGTACAACCGGCCGCGGCGGCCGGCCATCAGTACCTTGGTTTACCAAAAGACTCGTGTGATTCATTTAATTGTGAGTAACCAAACATCCCTTGGACCATCCAGGCGCGAAAGCCCCTGTCATCGCCATACCCTGCGCAGAGACACTGGGCCCCGGGGCAACCATCCGTACCCATGGAGGGGTTAACATCTGGTTGCCATTACTTCTCCCCCCGGGTATCCCACAACAGCAGCGGTGGTGTCCCACTTCACCACACACCGTGGGTGGTATCATGAACCGAATACGGCCAAGTCCGTACAACTACATCCCCTCTTCATTCGGCGTGTCCACGTGACCCCCTGGTCCGGAGGATCCCTCGAGCCACACAGCGGGTCCAGATCCGAGCAGTCCGGCTCCTGCGGGCGTGGGGGCGGCACACTTTCCTATGTGGATACATAGCTCCCTGCTTTGCGTGGAAACATCTGCATTACTTCCCCATGTGGATACATAGCTCCGTGCTTTGCGTGGAACCACCTGTATTACTTCCCCATGTGGATACATAGCTCTGTGCTTTGCGTGGAACCACCTGTATTACTTCCCCATGTGGATACATAGCTCCGTGCTTTGCGTGGAAACATCTGCATTACTTCCCCATGTGGATACATAGCTCCGTGCTTTGCGTGGGTTGGTGCACATTAGACTGCAGAAGGAGCTCTTAGCACAGGATCGCCCGGATTCAAAGAGTCGGGGCAGTCTATGGTGATTTTTCCCTTTCTTATTTCTAAGTGTCAGGGGGTTAATTAATCAGCAGGTTTGGGAGGAGAGAGAGTGAAGGCTGGACTCGGCAGGCTGAGAACACAGGGGCTTTGCCATCATCTGGCCATTGGAAGTGACTGAGCAGCACCTTCCTGAGAAGGAGCCTGAAGCTCCTGCCTGCACCTCCTGCCTGCAGCTCCTGCCTGCACCTCCTGCCTGCAGCTCCTGCCTGCACCTCCTGCCTGCACCTCCTGCCTGCAGCTCCTGCCTGCAGCTCCTGCCTGCACCTCCTGCCTGCACCTCCTGCCTGCAGCTCCTGCCTGCACCTCCTGCCTGCAGCTCCTGCCTGCAGCCATCCAGGCGTTAGCTGCTGCTTTCTTCTTAACTCTTCTTGGCAAGAAGCAATCATAAGATGACAGATCTCCTGAAGGAGAAGGGGGAGCAGATAGCCAGGATCAGATAAGGAGGCAGCAGACGGCTGAGCTGTGTAGTGCTGAACTGCCGAGAAGATCCATCTGTCACAAGGTGAAGTCTGACAAGTGACCCTGCGGATTCGTCCCCTGCTGCTCTGCAGGAGGAGGCGGATTTGGTGCAGCCCGCACACGAACCCAGGCAGAGGAGTGGGACTACTCATCCTTATTATAGATACTTCCACATAACACCCTGAGGAGGAGGAGGAGGAGGATGCCTTCCACCTTCATCCTGCTGCTGATCGTCTTGGTGGGACCGGTCACCCATGCGCAGAAGTTCTCAGCCCTCACGGTAAGATGGGATTTCTCTGTAATCTGCCTTGTATTAGTTTGGTGGAATTGATGGTATCACATGGCTCAGGACTGTGCATTGCTTCCCTGCGATCTGCCCTCCCCCACAGCTTTTGTGGAGCTGATCTGCTGTGCACTGCTCAGATTTCAGATTCTGGCATTAACAATAGTGGAAACCTGCTGTACCTGTGTGAGCACAGCCCTATGAAGTGCATGCAGCTATGGGAATGGCTGTGCCCAGAGGTGCTGCTGCACACTGCTGCTCAGATGCCTCATTGCCCAAGTACCAATGTGCTTCACTGCTGCTCCACATTCATTTCTGAAACACAACTGCCAAATAAATTGCACAACCCTATGTGTCCCATTGTTTCATTGTTCTCCTTCTTGGCAATAGCGCTTTTATTTTCCAACCAAAACCAGGAGACATATTTCAAAATATTTCGAAAAATAAATATCAATTTCTACAAGGAATGTATATTAATAAGTATGAAACAGTTTATGTGTAGTAATAGGAATGGAACATATAGCACGAATAATAACTCACAACCAGAACACATGGGCATTCATATAAGTAATACAAAGTACATGTAGTGGTATAAATAAGGCACAAACAATATTAATGTACATAAAACACACAAGATATACATCGAATCAATATTAACAGAGCACACAACACAAAGGATGTGTACTAATATGAATAGAGCACACAACACATGTATATTAATATAAAGAACACAAAGGATGTGTACTAATATGAATAGAGCACACAACACATGTATATTAATATAAAGAACACACAGGATGTGTACTAATATGAATAGTGCACACAACACATGTATATTAATATATAGAACACACAGGATGTGTACTAATATGAATAGTGCACACAACACATGTATATTAACATATAGAACACACAGGATGTGTACTAATATGAATAGTGCACACAACACATGTATATTAATATAAAGAACACACAGGATGTGTACTAATATGAATAGTGCACACAACACATGTATATTAATATAAAGAACACACAGGATGTGTACTAATATGAATAGTGCACACAACACATGTATATTAATATAAAGAACACACAGGATGTGTACTAATATGAATAGTGCACACAACACATGTATATTAATATAAAGAACACACAGGATGTGTACTAATATGAATAGTGCACACAACACATGTATATTAATATAAAGAACACACAGGATGTGTACTAATATGAATAGTGCACACAACACATGTATATTAATATAAAGAACACACAGGATGTGTACTAATATGAATAGTGCACACAACACATGTATATTAATATAAAGAACACACAGGATGTGTACTAATATGAATAGTGCACACAACACATGTATATTAACATAAAGAACACACAGGATGTGTACTAATATGAATAGTGCACACAACACATGTATATTAATATAAAGAACACACAGGATGTGTACTAATATGAATAGTGCACACAACACATGTATATTAATATAAAGAACACACAGGATGTGTACTAATATGAATAGTGCACACAACACATGTATATTAATATAAAGAACACACAGGATGTGTACTAATATGAATAGTGCACACAACACATGTATATTATTATAAAGAACACACAGGATGTGTACTAATATGAATAGTGCACACAACACATGTATATTAATATAAAGAACACACAGGATGTGCACTAATATGAATAGTGCACACAACACATGTATATTAATATAAAGAACACACAAGATGTGTACTAATATGAATAGTGCACACAACACATGTATATTAATATAAAGAACACACAGGATGTGTACTAATATGAATAGTGCACACAACACATGTATATTAATATAAAGAACACACAGGATGTGTACTAATATGAATAGTGCACACAACACATGTATATTAATATAAAGAACACACAGGATGTGTACTAATATGAATAGTGCACACAACACATGTATATTAATATAAAGAACACACAGGATGTGTACTAATATGAATAGTGCACACAACACATGTATATTAATATAAAGAACACACAGGATGTGTACTAATATGAATAGTGCACACAACACATGTATATTATTATAAAGAACACACAGGATGTGTACTAATATGAATAGTGCACACAACACATGTGTAGTAATATAAAGAACACACAGGATGTGCACTAATATGAATAGTGCACACAACACATGTATATTAATATAAAGAACACACAGGATGTGTACTAATATGAATAGTGCACACAACACGTGTAGTAATATAAAGAACACACAGGATGTGCACTAATATGAATAGTGCACACAACACATGTATATTAATATAAAGAACACACAGGATGTGCACTAATATGAATAGTGCACACAACACATGTATATTAATATAAAGAACACACAGGATGTGTACTAATATGAATAGTGCACACAACACATGTATATTAATGTAAAGAACACACAGGATGTGTACTAATATGAATAGTGCACACAACACATGTGTATTAATATAAAGGACACATAGGATATGTACTAATATGAGTAGTGCACACAACACATGTATAGTAATATAAAGAACCCCCTGATGGGTATTAATGCACTCACACAGTTTCCATGAATTACATACATTTGTGTATTTGTGTTGAGATTCATGCTGAACTATTCTGACTACAGGATTAGATAGTGAAATATACCAGATAGATTTCCTCTAATGCTGTGAATTGATGATATAGTAATATTCCAGACTAGGATCCCTTAGGAGTGAGGCAGACTTTAGAAGAGTGTTTGAAAAAGCAAATGATTTTCATCCATATTGTCATTCGAATATTTGTTTTCTATATCCATATTCTATCAGTCTTTGTACATCAGATGTTAATGAAATTGGCAAGACCCAAAGAGCAATGTCCTGTGTTAATAATTAATTTCAAGGTATTCATTAAAAATGGATGCAATACGGATCATCCATATGAGATGCATTATTTTTGTAAACCCATAGAATTAAATGGGCAAATCTCATCTGAAAAATGGAAGAGACTTGTGCATGCTGTGAACTTTCGAAATGGACACTCAATCTTTGTGCAACAACTGCCACCTTCACAACCCTATAGTTACAGTGGCCGTGTGCTGTCCATGTGCTGACCGTGTGCTGAGCGTGTGCTGTCCATGTGCTGACCGTGTGCTGAGCGTGTGCTATCTAATTCCAAGACGGAGAACACACTGACTTGTAATACAGTTGACTGAACGAGTCCCGACACTTAGTGCTGTTTTGATAGGAGATTCCAGAATAGCTAGAAATAGACAATGGGATTTACCTTTACGAAGCGGTTAGGTCACTTGACTTGACATCGAGCATACATGATGCAAGAGGGACGTTTTCTCTAAAGTTGCAAAAGAGTAGTGCTTTTGTGTATGTGAAAGTTAACTGTCTGGAACCAGCGTTTTTTTCTGATTACTGTTGTTATTAATGATATTCGCTCCATGTTACCCACATTCTAAAAATAATAACTGTAGCCTTTCAACTGTAAAGAAAATGGGAGATACATCAAAACAGTAGACATTAACAATCTGCACATTTTAATTGTTGGCTGATTTCAATGTTTCTCTTTTTATCATACGCTGTGCCATAGTTCAGAAGACACTGGTTAGAGTTTATAGAGAAGCTGAAAGAGTCATAAACCTATATATTATCCATGGCAAATTTCCCTTCAGCACAAGGAGCACAGTAGAATTCCTTGCTTCTCTTTTAATGCTAAGCAATGTGTCTTTTCTTGTGGATTTCTACAATTTTACAACATGCAGAAATGCTGGAGTGATCATCCTTAATAGTGAAGGTTTCTGGCATGTCACTGCATTGTGATAGTTCATTCTTTCCCTCTGTACAGCACAGTTTAATATGAATGGAAAGAACATCCTAAGTGGCCATTATATTTATAAACTAGTAATGATGGGCGGACTCGCAGATTACTGGAACCGGTGGGTTTAACCGGGTTACAAAACAAATCCCAGTTTCAGACCAAGATTGGTCCCAGTAATTGGTCTATGGGACCAGAATGCGGCAATTAAAAATGGTGGTAGAAGGGATAGGGGGATAGGAGACAGCACTTCAAACTTACCGAGGCTCCTGCGCAGCTGTATCTGCTTCCAGGCCGCTTTTGGGACCGCTGATTATTGCTAATCCATATGCACTGCTTTCCCTGCCCACTAGCCGTTTTGGCGTCTGTGATTGATTGCAGTCAGACGCGCTTCCAGCCTGTGTGACAGTGTCTGACTGCTTCCAATCACATGTGCTGTTTACAGGTCACTATCGTGGTATAAAAATAAATAAATAAATAAAACATTTGTTGTAGGATCCCCCCTTATTATGATAGCAGAACAGATAGAGCATACGGCTACAGGTTGCAGCCCCCAGCTGTGTACTTATCTTGCCGGGGAATCAAAATAGGAGGAACCGCATGCAGCTTTTTTTTCAATTATTTAAACATATAATTTTAAAAAACCCAGCATGCGGTCCTCCCAAATTTTGACACCCAGCCAAGATACAACCTGACAGCTGGGGCTGGTATTCTCAGACTGATGAGGCCCATGGTTAAACCAGGATTGTCACATCCATTAGATGCGTCAGTCCCAGCGCTTTACCTGGCTATTCTATATTGCCCTGGTGCGGTGGCAATCGGGCTAATAAGGAGTTAATTGCAGCTCACAGCTGTCACTAAGCCCTAGATTAGTATTGGAAGGCATCTATGAGACCTCCATTATTAATCTGTAAGTGAAAAGAAATAAACACAAATACTGAAAAATCCTTTATTTTACATAAAAGACAAAAAAACACCCTCTTTTACCACTTTATCAACCCCAAAAGACCCCTGCGGGTCGACGTAATCCACCCAAGGTCCCACAATGATTCCAGCTCTGCTACATTTCTGAATTTACACCGAGCGGCCATAGAACATGAAACCGCGAGGATCCGGACTTTTACAGTCTGGGTCCGCCCATCACTATAAACTAATACTGTATGGTGACAGTCAATGTATTTTATTCCAGGGTAGGTTATAGTTACGTAATAAATTAATGAGTTTTTCCACTAGGTAATTGATACGTCCACTCCAGGGCCGGGTGTACTCGGAACCGGGCCGGACTAGTCCGGGGATGTCAGGGGTGGCGGTGCTCGGCTCCGTGACCCTGGCGGTGTCTTTAAATAAATTAAGGATGATGATGGTGATGATGGGAGTTTTGGTCAATATTAAATAAAGTACATGACGCCATTTGCGGTGTGCGGCTATGAAAGGGAGCCGCCACTGCGTAGTCTCTCACGGCTGGGGCTGTTGGTATTGAGCAGCTCGGATGTTATGGCCCAGGGAAGAATGATGATGGTTGTAGTATAGTGAAAGTTGGTGATGCAGAGGTGCGGGAAGAATTCAGATGACACAGGGGCTACAGTTCAACTTGTTCTTTACTCACTGGTTCTGTGGTACCGCCACCCGCCTGGTGCTGGTCTCTGCCAATGTGGGTCTCAGGTGATCCTGTGTTCTTTTGATCCCGGTGCCAGTGTTGTGACCTGGTGAGCTCTTCCTCCATGCACTCTTCTGTAATTGGTGAGTCCCCGTTGCCTGAAGCGTTTTGGGGTCCCCTCCTGGTCTCACAGTCCTGGCCCATATGGCAGGCAGCTTGAACCTCTCTATAAGTTGGATCTCTGTCCCAATTCCCAGGTTCCCTCTTTCCTGCTGTGCCCCGGACACTAACATTGGTGAGGAACCATGATGATTCCCTCACTGGGCAGATTTATCAGGTGAGCTTGAAGCATGTTCCTTAACTAGGGCTCTACACCCCGCCGGTGCTCGGTCCAGTGAGTACTCACACCTTACTCTCCCTGGCGACCGTACTCCTTTAGTCCAATCAGTCACTTTACACTCCCTGTCTGATCATTTGAACTGACCGTCTGACTGACTGTCTGGATGTCTAGACTCCACTGACTAGATGTCTGTCTTCTGTCGACTGCACTGACTCCCCCTCCCAGGTTTCTGACTAGCAGATTGGATAAGTCCCGACCAATAGGTGGACATCCATCAGATCCGTCTCTAGCCTGTTACCCAGTCTGGGGAAAAAGGGCATTCATGTGTGTGTTTGAATGGTATTTACCGGCACTGGTCTTCCAGGAATCCTGGGGCTAGCACCGCACCTGTTACAGGATGCAATACCCTGTGGCGCCTGACGCCTCAGGGGTGCCACATAATCAGTGTCTGATTGTCAGGGGTCTGATACCTGGCACCCCCACCGTCCAGCTGTTTACGGTCCCAGCAGTGGAAGCAGGCTGCTGGAAGCCAGAATGCTTGGTTCTCAAGCTGCCACGTCTTCTGATAAAGTACTGTACATCTGCCTCTTATTGATTTGAAAGGGAAGGGAATGTACAGTATCCATCCGGGGCCGCTCTTAGTTGGCAGGGCATTTCCAGAACTGAGCTTTTTTGGCTGCCTGCTGTTGCTGCCGGCACGAAAAACAGCTGATCGGCGGGGGTTCCGGGCGTTGTACCCCGGCCAATGAGAGATTGATGACCTATCCTAAGAATAGGCTATCAATGTTGAAGTAATGGAAAACATCTTTAACATAAGATCATTTCTTTAGTTTTCCTCTACAAGTATTTGCACAACCACAGTTATTACAAAACCTTGTGTTAAAATCATTAAGCTGTAACTTGTACAGATGTTTATCGAAATCGAGTGGCCTCTGTGTCTGTGTGTGCTGTAGTTTTTAACACCTTTATATAGAACTGTGCTGCCCCCGTGCCAGCAGCCGGGCTGCTTGGATCCAGATCCGCGGTGGCTCGAGGGGTCTCCGGACCCAGGGGTTGCGCGGCCACTTGATAAGAGGGGGACTATGTACAGGGGGAGAATTGGAATATTTGTGATGCCACCTACAGTGCGTGGTAATGTGAGGGACCACTGCTGCGGTTGGGCAGCCCGGTGACGATGGTGTGGCAGCCTGATGTTTTAACCCCTCCGTGGGTAGGGAGTTTGTGTCCCGAGGCCTGTCGGATGGTTGGTGAATGGGTGCCGCTGGGTTAGGAACAGGGGTATTTCAGTGTACTCACTCAGTCCAGGAATAACAACACCGACAGCTTGTAAACCAGAATTCTGAGCACCACTGTAGCTTGTATGGAGCATACTTGGGTCCGTGACCTTGCTGTTGCTGTTAGCCTGTGGCCCTGTCCTTGGCACCTCTGTCTCGTTGGACCCGTGGGTATAAAACTCTTCGGTTCCCGCTCACCCGTATGGCTAATGGAGTGAGCTTGCTCTCAGGGTTCACACGTAGGATTTCTTTGGACTGTATTGAGAAAGTCCTATCCCATCGGTGCGCTAGTACCCCGATTTTGGAGCGGGTTGGGGATGACACTTGAAGTGTCAGGTAAAGAACTGGAACGTGTGAAGCTACTTTCCGGCCTAGGGTCCACGTACCCAGTCGTGCCCTGGCCCCTGCCTGGTGATAGCTGAAGGCCGCCGGCCGCCCTCCTTGGCAATCTGTGCCCCTTGACACTGTCCCCTGGAATCGGGGTTCCAGCTCCTACCAGGCCCAGATCAACGTCTGTCATCTAGTAAACAGGAGCTCTGCTCCGTGACCTCTCCTCACGAGAGTCACCACTCCACCTCCTCTCCTTTCACTCTCCACTGCTCAACTCCTCAACTCAAGCTTAACTGTCACTTTCCTCACTTTCCCCTTACCAACTCCCCATGTGGGCGGCCCTATTCCCTTCAGGCCCTCCCAATGGTGTGTCTGGTGGTAGGTTAAAGTGGGAAGTGTTCCTAGGATTTTGATTGGATAAGCTGTTAGCAACACCAAAGGACCAGGATCCGTCACCAAGGAGGGTGGATACTGTGCAGAAGGGCAGATTGCACAATACCCTGTGACGACCTGATAGGCCAGGGCGTCACAGAACGTTTTAAGACTCCTTTAAATATATATCATATATCTGTGAGTTCTTGTGCAGTGGAAAGATTCTTTTTCTCCCCACACAATGATCAGACAGGCTTTCACATATTCAATCTTGGCGTCTAATAGCTCACAGAATATTTAGTGTTGTAGTCCAGAAACAGCTGGAGAGCACAGCTCGTCTCTCTTTTTTACTTTACTTTATTTTTTTTTATCCCAAAAAGAAAGAATTTCAAGCAAATTTCTTCATGTAAAATTCAAGTGCTTCCTTATTCCATGTGGTAAGAAAAGGTAGAGATGTCTCTATTCATACCTGAAATTCTTCTCATGGGGCTCTGTTTTGCTTCATAGACTGCTATCTTTGTGTGGGATGTATGCTTCAAATTGCAATGTCAGCTCTTGTGGAAATATTTAAAGCCGCTACTTTTATCTGTTTACCATAAATACCTCACAATTGTTGTCAGCCACATCACATCGACCTCAAAGGAAAAGAAAGTTTATAAGTATTACCATGCTCTCCGCACCGCCCGAGTGTTGTGCCTAGGGCTGCATGGGTCAGTTCTTAGAAAACACTAAAAACTGTAACTACACTTATCTGGCAGCTTTCTCTGCTGACTATGGTTCTCTATACTCCTAAGAGCTTAAGAAACACAGTTCCAAGAAACCTTGGCCACTATATTCTCCAGAATAATTTCTGATTGGGAAATCTTTGACTGCATTTAGGTGTAGCCTACCGCAAATTTATAATCTCCTGTGACACACATTTTACTGAAACGCTAGATGTTAATAACCAATTTTTGGGTGCACAATTTTATCAAAGTTAATAACAAATTCTACTTCTGTTTCTACAGTTTCCATAGTAAAGATAATATGGTTGTCTGTATACTGGATATACAAAGTCTATTAAAATGCCAGGGTTTTTTCATATAAAAAAAATAATGATTTCAGAACTTTTTCCACCTTTATTGTCACTCCAAAAAAGCTAAAAAAAATGTATTGAGAAACCAACTGAAATCATTTAGAGGGCAAAACAAACAAACAAGAAAACAATGTGACTGCATATGAGTGAACACCCTCTTATAATTCTTAGAATTGAGGATGTGATTGCGTTCATTATTAGCCAATCACACTTTGACTCGTGATAAATAGTAGTTTGTGCACAGCTGCCTTCATATACAGTGATTCTGATTAACTACATATAAAGTTTAGCTGTTTCAATTTGATATTCCTGGCACATTCTTAATATGATTTTATAGGAAAAGCCATGGTCCATAGATAGCTTACAACACAGCCAAGGGATCTCATTGTTGAAAGCTATCATTCAGGAGAAGGGTAGACATTTTTTTCTAAGAAACCCCATGATGGATCACAGTAAAGATGGTCATGAAGAGACGGCTTCACTTTAGCCCAACAGTGTCATTACCTAGAATTGCATATCCCTTAAAATTTGAAGTGAAAAGACAAGAAGAAAAAGTTGGTCTAGGAGCATGCCAAGAGGTCTACAACATCATAAAAGGAGCTAAAGTAATTTCTGTCAAGTGCTTGTTGTGTACCCCAAGTAACAACAATCTCTCATATTCTGATATTTTTCCCGTTTTCTAGTACACCATATGGTAAAATGAATGCTGCCAGTCTAAAGTACAACTCATCCCATAAGATCAGTAAAAAACAGATCTCGTACATCTATATTGACAGAAAAGTAAAACAGTTATAACTCTGGGAAGAATGGGAGGAAAAATTGAAAATGCAAACGCGGAAATGACTGCATTGTAAAGGGGTTAAAAAGTCGGCCTGAAACAATTGCAAGCACATATCATCAAAAAAGGCGCAAAAAGAAAAGTGAGTGCAAACAAAAAAAGATGCAAAGCACACAAAACTAAACAAAAAACAGGTGCAAAGGCAACGATAAATGGGGTCTATAGGGTGCTTCACACGCTGCGGCATCACTAACGATATATCGTTGGGGTCACGGTGTTTGTGACGCACATCCGGCGTTGTTAGCGGCATCGCAGCGTGTGACAGCTAGGAGCGACGATCAACGATCGCAAAAACGTAAAAAAATCGTTAATTGTTGACACGTCGCTCCTTTTCATAATATCGTTGGTGGGGCTTGCCGCTGGTTGTTCGTCGTTCCTGCGGCACCACACATCGCTATGTGTGACACCGCAGGAACAACAAACATCTCCTTACCTGCGTCCAACGGCAATGAGGAAGGAAGGAGGTGAGCGGGATCTTCCGCCCGCTCATCTCCGACCCTCTGCTTCTATTGGACGGCTGTCGTGTGACGTCGCTGTGATTCTGCATGAACCGCCCCCTTAGAAAGGAGGCTGTTCGCCGGCCCCAGCGACGTCACAGGGAAGGTAAGTCCGTGTGACGGGTATAAGCGATGTTGTGCGCCACGGGCAGCGATTTGCCCATGTCGCACAACTGACGGGGGCGGGTACGCTCGCTAGCGATATCGATACCGATATCGCAGCGTGTAAGGTGCCCTTATGTGTCTCTGCTGGCTAGAGTGATGTGGTCCTATGCTGGCTTCTCTTTGCCCCTCTTCAGTTGAAATATAGAGATAGAGAGAGACCTGCCAGTCATAGGGATCCGGGGTGAAGCATTTGTACAGATAATGTTGGATTCATGCTGCTCAACGTGGACTATTTCCTGTAACCTGTATATTTATACTTTAAGTGGTTGCAGACTATGAAATTGAAGTTTTCATTCCAGTAGATGAAACCATCCAAATCTCTGCGTTCATGTTAACACTTCTGGAAGGAAAACTAAGCCAGAATAATCCACTGGATCATACATATAGTATATGGTTGAGGGGCAGGCGTTATAACAATTTTTAACGTAAAAATAAAGTCGTAAAAAGTGGAGTCTGGAAATGGAGAAATAATTATTTGCATATGTAAATTCACTATGCAGATTACTATGCCCTATCTTCCTCTACTGAGCCAGACGTCTGTTTACATATCTATTTGCTAACTAGTCTGTAAAAAAAGGTGTGTGACTCAGACACTGAAATCCCCAGATTTTGTTTTGCCAAGTTACAGGTCAAACCTAATCTCCAAAAATCTCCCTTGACAGTCAATCTCGTATAACCATTGATAAATGTACTGCCCTCTCTCATCACCTCCTCTAATTCTGTATACAGTACAAGATCTCTCTTGTATTGCACCCTACTATTGGAATGTTGTACATCACCCATTGTAATTCCATCTTGGCTTTCGGCTTTTTTGCTAGCTAAAAAAAAGTTGTTAACAAAAATGTGCTAAGATGTAATATATAAATACGTAGCAAAGGGAGAAAAACCGGGCACAGCTGATCCAAGATAAATACTGCTGTTGAATCGTTCCTTATAGCAAGGGCCGGGTGCACATCCCAGAGCATAGGCCATGCATAAGATCCAAAGGGAGACAGAAGCAGACGGCACTCATCGGCATCCAGGTGGCGGTATTTAATTAAATATAAACATGCAGGGGTACAAAACTGGCATCTGATAAAAAATGACAGAGACCTTTCGGACTTAGCTGCTGATGGTCCACTCATTTCTTATAGAAGAAGTAAAAATCTGAATGACCTCCTAGTTAATAACCGCTATGTAACACAAAATGAAAAAACTTGGCTGGATAACAATAGAGCTGTGGGAAATTTCAAGTGCAGCAATTGCTCTTTCTGTGAATATCACTGCACGGGTGACACAATAAAAATTGGTAATGAAGTTTTTAAAATAAATTATTTCATTTCATGTAAATCTAAATTCTTGGTTTACGTTATTTTTTCCCGTGTCAGCATTTTTACATAGGAAAGACAATTAGACCGGTATATGTTTGGTTCAGGGAACACTATAAGTCCATCACCACTGGAATAGGGTCACCCCGCCTAATAAAACATATACATAATTGTCATGGAGGCAATCCTGGTTCTTTAAAATTTGCAGGTATAACAAGAGTTAATCCCCATCCAGCAGGAGGTGACACCCATCGTCTCTTGCTACAAAAAGAATCCAGACTCATAATGGATTTAAAAGCTATAGGGCCCCTGGGAATGAATGATAAAAACGATCTATCAGTTTTTCTTTAGAATATTAGAATGTAGTCTACACAGAAAAGTTAAATGAATTAATTTTTCTTGTTGTTCCATCTTTGAAACTGCAACTGTTTTGTTACTTAATTGTATTTTAATCACTAGATGACGTAGAATCCGCATTATCCTTAAAAGGGTAGGATCTGACGTCATGTATCACAGGACCCGTGGAAGCACAAGGAGTGCGAAATTGCCCGCCGTCGTCTGGCGTTGTGAGCTCTCCTCACCCTCCCCCACCACTTGTTTATGCATGTTTATATTTAATTAAATACCGCTACCTGGATGCCGATGAGTGCCGTCTGCTTCTGTCTCCCTTTAGATCTAATATATAAATACAGTACTTCACAAAAGTGAATACACCTCTCAAATTTTTGTAAATTTTTTATTATAGCTTTTCATGGGACAACACTGAAGATATGATGCTTTGATATAATGTAGCATAGTCAGTGTACAGCTTGTATAACATTGTAAATTTGTTCCCTCTAAATAACTCGACACAGCCATTAATGTTTAACCCCTTAGTGACGGAGCTAATTTTTACCTTAATGACCAGACCAAATTTTGCAATTCTGACCAGTGTATATTCATGAGGTTATAACTCTGGAACGCTTCAACAGATCCCGGTGATTCTGAGATTGTTTTTTCATCACATACAGTGCCTACAAGTAGTATTCCACCCCCTGCAGATTTAGCAGGTTTACACATTCGGAATTAACTTGGCATTGTGACATTTGGACTGTAGATCAGCCTGGAAGTGTGAAATGCACTGCAGCAAAAAAGAATGTTATTTCTTTTTTTATTTTTTTTTTTAAACTGTGAAAAGTTTATTCAGAGGGTCATTTATTATTCAACCCCTCAAACCACCAGAATTCTGTTTGGTTCCCCTAAAGTATTAAAAAGTATTTCAGGCACAAAGAACAATGAGCTTCACATGTTTGGATTAATTATCTCTTTTTCCAGCCTTTTCTGACTAATTAAGACCCTCCCCAAACTTGTGAACAGCACTCATACTTGGTCAACATGGGAAAGACAAAGGAGCATTCCAAGGCCATCAGAGACAAGATTGTGGAGGGTCACAAGGCTGGCAAGGGGTACAAAACCCTTTCCAAGGAGTTGGGCTTACCTGTCTCCACTGTTGGGAGCATCATCCGGAAGTGGAAGGCTTATGGAACTACTGTTAGCCTTCCACGGCCTGGACAGCCTTTGAAAGTTTCCACCCGTGCCGAGGCCAGGCTTGTCCGAAGAGTCAAGGCTAACCCAAGGACATCAAGGAAGGAGCTCCGGGAAGATCTCATGGCAGTGGGGACATTGGTTTCAATCAATACCATAAGTAACGTACTCCACCGCAATGGTCTCCGTTCCAGACGAGCCCGTAAGGTACCTTTACTTTCAAAGCGTCATGTCAAGGCTCATCTACAGTTTGCTCATGATCACTTGGAGGACTCTGAGACAGACTGGTTCAAGGTTCTCTGGTCTGATGAGACCAAGATCGAGATCTTTGGTGCCAACCACACACGTGACGTTTGGAGACTGGATGGCACTGCATACGACCCCAAGAATACCATCCCTACAGTCAAGCATGGTGGTGGCAGCATCATGCTGTGGGGCTGTTTCTCAGCCAAGGGGCCTGGCCATCTGGTCCGCATCCATGGGAAGATGGATAGCATGGCCTACCTGGAGATTTTGGCCAAGAACCTCCGCTCCTCCATCAAGGATCTTAAGATGGGTCGTCATTTCATCTTCCAACAAGACAACGACCCAAAGCACACAGCCAAGAAAACCAAGGCCTGGTTCAAGAGGGAAAAAATCAAGGTGTTGCAGTGGCCTAGTTAGTCTCCTGACCTTAACCCAATTGAAAACTTGTGGAAGGAGCTCAAGATTAAAGTCCACATGAGACACCCAAAGAACCTAGATAACTTGGAGAAGATCTGCATGGAGGAGTGGGCCAAGATAACTCCAGAGACCTGTGCCGGCCTGATCAGGTCTTATAAAAGACGATTATTATCTGTAATTGCAAACAAGGGTTACTCCACAAAATATTAAACCTAGGGGTTGAATAATAATTGACCCACACTTTTATGTTGAAAATTTTATTAAAATTTAACTGAGCAACATAACTTGTTTGTTTGTAAGATTTATGCATCTGTTAATAAATCCTGCTCTTGTTTGAAGTTTGCAGGCTCTAACTTATTTGCATCTTATCAAACCTGCTAAATCTGCAGGGGGTTGAATACTACTTGTAGGCACTGTATTTGACTTCATGTTAGTACCAAATTTAGGACAATATTTTTTGCATTTATTTATGAAAAAAATTGAATTTTGGCAAAAATTTTGAAAATTTAGCAATTTTCAACTTTTGAATTTTTATACCGTTAAACCAGAGATTTCTGTGACACAAAATAGTTAATAAATAACATTTCCCACTTGTCTACTTTACATCAGCACAATTTTGGAAACAATTTTTTTTTTTGTTAGGAAGTTAGAAGAGTTCAAAGTTTATCAGCGATTTCTCATTTTTACATCAAAATTTACAAAACCATTTTTTTAGGGACCATATCACATTTGAAGTGACTTCGATAGGCCTAGATGAAAGAAAATACCCAAAAGTGACACCATTCTAAAAACTGCACCCCCCAAAGAACTCAAAACCACATTGAAGAAGTTTATTAACCCTTCAGGTGCTTCACATGAACAAAAGCAATGTGTAATGAAAAAAAGCAAAAATTAAATTTTACCAGAAATGTTGCTCTAACCCAAATTTATTCACTTTTAGAAGAAATAACACAACAAAATGGACCCCAAAACTTGTTCCCCACTTTCTTATGAACGCACGGATACCCCACATGTGGTGTCTGTTTGGACAAATGGGAGGGCTCGGAACAGAAGGAGCAATATTTGAATTTTGGAAAGCAAATTTGGCTGAAATAGATTGCGGGCACCATGTTGCATTTACAGGTCCGCTAAGGTACCTAAACAGAAGAAACCCCTCACAAGTGATGCCATTTTGGAAACTAGACCCCTCAAGGCTTCTATCTAGGGGTATAGTGAGCATTTTGGATCCACAGGTACTTCACCGATTTTGTTAACGTTACGTTGTCATATTGAAAATTTTATTAATTTTCTCAAAAATGTTGCTTTAGCATCAATTTTCTCACTTTTTCAAGAGGTAATTCCAAAAATTTGACCTCAAGGTTTGTTACCCACTTTTTTATGAGCGCGGTGATATCTCACATGTGGTCTGAAACCTTTGTTTGGACAAATGGGAGGGCTTGGAACGGAAGGAACAATATTTGAATTTTGGAAAGGAAATTTGGCTGAAAAAGATTGCGGGCACCATGTCGCATTTGGAGGTCCCCTAAGGTACCTAAACAGCAGAAACCCCACACAAGTGACCCCATTTTGGAAACTAGGCCCCTCAAGGAATTTATCTAGATGTTTGGTGAGTACCCTGAACCCCCAGGTGCTTCACAGACGTTTATAATGTTGAGCTGTAAAAATAAAAAAATACATTTTTACCACAAAATTGTTATTTCAACCAGGTAGCTTTTTTTTTTACAAGAGTAAAAGGAAAAAATTCAGCAAAAGATTTATTGTGCAATTTCTCCTGAGTTTGGCGATACCTTATATGTGGTGGAAATCAATTGTTTGGGCGCATGACAGGGCTCGAAAGGGAAGGAGTGCCATTTGACTGCAAAATTGGCTGGAATCAATAGCGGACGCTATGTTGCATTTGGAGAGCCCCTGAGGTGTCTATACAGTGAAGCTCCCCAACATGTGGCCCCATTTTGGAAAATAGACCACTGAAGGAATTTATCTAGATGTTTGGTGAGTACCCTGAACCCCCAGGTGCTTCACAGACGTTTATAATGTTGAGCTGTAAAAATAAAAAAATACATTTTTACCACAAAATTGTTATTTCAACCAGGTAGCTTTTTTTTACAAGAGTAAAAGGAAAAAATTCAGCAAAAGATTTATTGTGCAATTTCTCCTGAGTTTGGCGATACCTTATTTGTGGTGGAAATCAATTGTTTGGGCGCATGACAGGGCTCGAAAGGGAAGGAGTGCCATTTGACTGCAAAATTGGCTGGAATCAATAGCGGACGCTATGTTGCATTTGGAGAGCCCCTGAGGTGCCTATACAGTGAAGCTCCCCAACATGTGGCCCCATTTTGGAAAATAGACCACTGAAGGAATTTATCTAGATGTTTGGTGAGTACCCTGAACCCTCAGGTGCTTCACAGACGTTTATAATGTTGAGCTGTGAAAATAAAAAAATACATTTTTACCACAAAATTGTTACTTCAACCAGGTAGCTTTGTTTTTTTACAAGTGTAAAAGGAAAAAATTCAGCATAACATTTATTGTGCAATTTCTCCTGAGTATGTTGATATCTTATGTGTGATGAAAATCAACTGTTTGGGTGCACAGCAGGGCTCGTAAGGGAAGGAGCGCCATTAGACTGCACAATTGGCTGGAATCAGCGGACGCTATGTTGCATTTGGAAAGCCCCTAAGGTGCCTAAACAGTGGAGGTCCCCCACAAGTGACCCCATTCTGGAAACAAGACACCTCAAGGCTTTTATCTAGGTGTATAGTGAGCAGTTTGAATCCAAGAGTACTTCACAGAATTTGATAAGCTTAGGTTGCCATATTGAAAATGTTCACTTTTTTCACAAAGATGTTGCTTTAGCATCCTATTTCTTACTTTTTCAAGAGGTAACAACAAACCGTGGACCCAATAGGTTGATATCCAATGTCTTATGAACACAGGGATACCCCACATGTGGCCAAAAAACTCTGTTTGGATAAATGGGAGGGCTTGGAATGGAAGGAGCACCATTTGAATTCTGGAAAAGTTGAAATAAATTGCGGGCACCATGTCACATTTGCAGGGCCCCTTGGGTACCTATACAGCAGAAAACCCCCACAAGTGACCCCATTTTGGAAACTGGAATTTATTCAGGAGTATAGTAAGCATTTTAAATTTACAGGTACTTCACAAAAATGTTGCTGTAGCAACAAATTTCTCACTTTTAGGCTATGTGGCCATGATCCAGCGACACGGCGTCTAGTACACAGTGTCAGCCTTCCTGCAGAGATGTGAGTGTTGTCCACGGGAGAACGCAGCTGCCCATGCCCACGATTTGGGTTCAGGCTGCTGTGGAGCTCTATGCTACCTGCAGAGAACACTCTTGTCTCCGCAGCATAAATTGACATGCTGAGGCTCGGGAAGCTGCACCACAGGTCAGTGTATGCTGCGGAGAAAAGAAGCACAGTGGGCACGGGATTTCTAAAAATCCTTCCACTGTGCTTCTACTGCACAATGCAGCGTTATGGACGCAGGGAAAACACTGCGCCCAAAACGCTGCAAACCCTGATCGTGGGCGCATAGCCTAAAATGCTACAATGGATGAATGGATAGATGTCAAACAAATATAACGTCCCACCCCCTGCATATTTTAAGCTGGCGCCCTTTAGTGCCTTTCATGTGGCACTAAAGGGTGCCTAGCCTTGTATTTAGCCTCCCAAAAAATTAATAATTAAAATAAACGACGTGGGGTCCCCCCTATTTTTGATAGCCAGCTAGGGTAAAGCAGACAGCTGTAGCCTGCAAACCACAGCTGACAGCTTCACCTTGGCTGGTGATCAATTTGGAGGGCTCCCCAGGCGTTTTTTTTTTTAAAAAAAACAAACAAACAAACGTGGGGTTCCCCCCAAATTAGATCACCAGCCAAGGTGAAGCGGACAGCTGGGGTCTGGTATTCTCAGGGTGGGAAGAGCTATGCTTATTGAACTCTTCCCAGCCTAAAAATAGCAGGCCGCAGCTGCCCCGGAAGTGGCGCATCCATTAGATGTGCCAATCCTGGCACTTCGTCCCAACTCATCCCGCGCACTGGTGCGGTGGCAAACGGGGTAATATACGGGGTTGATACCAGCTGTAATGTCACCTGGCATCAAGCCCTGGGGTTAGTGATGTCACGCCATCTGAACAGATACCCGACATCACTAACCCAGTCAGTAATAGAAAAAAATAAAGACAAAAAAAAATTTATTTGAAAAAAAACTCCCCGAAACATTCCCTTTCACCAATTTATTGAAAATAAACAAATTCCGGTGACTGTAATCCATTTTGGAGGTCCCTCGACGACTCTGGACCTTCTAGAATATGGGGGGCATGTTCAGGGAACGTATCCCCCATTTTCTGGAAGAGCAAGCTCTCCATGAGCAGTGTGGGTGCAGTAATCTGAGAATACTGCACTCACACTACCCCGGTCCAACCTAGGGCAGAGTGACCTGCAGTAACCTCATTCCAGAATATGAGGGGAACGCTCACAGAACGTACCCCCCATTTTCTAGAACAGCAGGCTCTCCATGTGAGGAATGTGGCTGCAGATTACTGCACTCACTCTCCCCCGGTCCACAGTACAGCAGCATGTGCAGCAGCGAGGTCAGCGTCCCTGCTTGCAAGGATCCAACTGACAGCCGCTGTCTGCACATGCGCTGCCAGCTTTCCAGAAGGAGGCAGAGTGATCGCGGGGCCGAAGCAGCAGCCAGGTAACGGAGAAGACCGGGGGCTGATGGGGGGTGACGGCGGCATCTGGGGACAACTTTTCTGTCGCATGTGATGTGTCACATGCGGCAGAAAGAGCAGGATGAATGCGGCCACGCACTACTGTGCGCTTTGCGCTGCCATCTTGCATGCTCCGGAGGGGGGAAGGGGGGCGGCTCTGGAGAACCGGAGGGGGCTCCGGGGGACCAGTGGGCTCCGGTGTACCGGAGGAGGGCTCAGGGGGAGGACATTTCCCTGCGATCTGAAATGTTTGATCATTTCAGATCGGAGGGAATTGAATGCAGAGCCGTTGGCGGCAGTTTTCGGTGCGCTTCGGCGCCATTTTGACTTTTTCGGAGGGGGTTAGGGGTGGGGGGGACTCTCCGGTACCGGGGGTTTTGGGGGCACTAGGGGTTTATATTTCTTTCTCATCTGACATGTTTGATCTCGTCAGATGAAAAAGAAATCAGTTTTACCGGTGTGAGGTAGCACGGTCGGCTGCGCAGCAGAAGACACGGGATCCAGGCATTAAGGTTCACAGCACACGGTTTTAATGTCCAAACAAAAGTCCATAACAAAATACATGTGCCTCTCCAGCAGAAAACTCAGGGAGTTCTGTTCACTCACTCACACTCGGCACACCTGCCCTTGTTCCTGATTCTATTTAACCCTTCCTTCAGCCTGTAGGGAAACAGCATTAACCCTATAGTGGATTTACTTTCTATCATGGAGTGAGCACAACCGGGGCGAGACATACCGGCCGTCATAGATAACCCCGGTCTCAGTCTTACACACCCCCCCTCAGTTCAAGCGTGCGGGGTTGAACTCCAGCCATCAAACACGGGCCGCGGGACAAGGCATCGGCGTTGCCCTGCAACCCACCGGCCCTATGTTCAACCGTAAACCGGAAGTTCTGCAGAGAAAGGAACCACCGGGCAACCCGGGTATTCCGTTCCTTGGCGGACCTCATCCAGACCAATGGAGAGTGATCCATCACCAAGCGAAACTGCCGTCCCAGCAGGTAATAGCGTAGGGACTCCAAGGCCCACTTGATCGCCAGGCACTCCTTCTCCACTACGCTATAATTCCGCTCGGGAGGGGTGAGCTTCCTACTTAAGAAGGTGACGGGGTGTTCCTCCCCCTGAACCACCTGAGACAGCACTGCACCCAGGCCGACCTCCGAGGCGTCAGTCTGTACTATGAACTCCTTCCGGAAATCAGGGTTGACCAGAACGGGCTGTCCGCACAGGACCCCCTTCATGGCCCGGAAGGAGTCCTCGGCCTGCGGAGTCCAGCGCACCATGACGGACTTCTTGCCTTTGAGAAGGTCCGTCAAGGGGGCTGATAGTCCCGCAAAATCTTTTACAAACCTCCTGTAGTACCCCACGATACCCAGGAAGGCCCTAACCTGCTTCGTGGTCAGGGGTCTAGGCCACTTCTGGATCGCCTCAACCTTGTTAATTTGGGGCTTAATCACTCCTTGGCCTATCACGTAGCCCAAGTAGCGGGCTTCCGTGAGTCCCAATGCACATTTCTTGGGATTGGCTGTCAATCCGGCTGTTCGAAGCGCGTCCACCACCGCTTGTACCTGTTCCAAGTGAGTCTGCCAATCGGAGCTGTAAATAATGATGTCATCCAGGTACGCTGATGCATACGCCTGGTGGGGTTCCAGCACTAAGTCCATCAACCTCTGGAACGTGGCCGGAGCGCCATGTAACCCAAAAGGCAAGACAACATAGTGGAAGAGACCCTCCGGCGTAACAAAAGCGGTTTTCTCTTTGGCGGACTCCGTTAGTGGCACCTGCCAGTACCCCTTGGTCAGGTCGAGCGTGGTAAAATATCGCGCCTGTCCCAGCCTATCAATCAGCTCATCCACCCGGGGCATGGGGTAGAGATCGAACTTGGATATTTCGTTCAATCTCCTAAAGTCATTGCAGAACCTTAAGGAGCCATCGGGTTTTGGTATTAGGACAATCGGACTAGCCCATTCACTCCGGGATTTTTCGATGACCCCCAGGCGTAACATTGTCTTTACTTCCTCTGATATGGCTTGTCGTCGAGCCTCCGGTAAATGCTCCTTCACAATTGGCATGACCGCGCTTATGCGGTTCTGCATACCTAAAATGTGTTCGATCACACTTTTATGGGGGGTGGGCTCTTGTTCCCATGTTTCCTTTGCCAGGTCCAACAATCCCCGGGGATGTCGCCCGTATAACAATTCAAAAGGCGAAAACCCCGTGGATGCCTGTGGCACCTCTCGTATGGCAAACATCAAATAGGGAAGCATCATATCCCAGTCTTTCCCGTCTTTTGAAATCACCCTTCTTAGCATGGTTTTCAGGGTTTTATTGAAACGCTCGACTAAACCGTCCGTTTGAGGATGATACACAGACGTACGCAACTGCTTGATCTGGAGTAGCCGACATAGCTCTTTGGTCACTTTAGACATGAATGGGGTCCCCTGATCCGTAAGGATCTCCTTGGGCAACCCCACCCGGCAGAACACAGCAAACAACTCCCGAGCTATAAGCTTTGCTGCAGTATGTCTGAGAGGTATCGCCTCGGGATACCGGGTGGCATAGTCAACAATCACTAGGATGTGTTGGTGCCCTCGAGCGGACTTTACGAGGGGCCCCACCAGATCCATCCCTATCCGTTCAAAAGGGACTTCTATAATGGGTAACGGTACCAACGGACTGCGAAAATGGGTCAGGGGTGCGGTAAGCTGACAATCCGGGCAGGTTTCGCAGAACCGTTTTACCTCCCCAAAGACCCCGGGCCAATAGAATCTTTGCAATATTCGCTCCTGCGTTTTCTTGACCCCTAGGTGGCCACTCATCAGGTGTTTATGAGCCAAGTCGAGGACCCGCCGGCGATGCGGCTGGGGCACCACCAACTGTTCTACCCCCACGCCCCGTATTTCATCTACCCGGTAGAGTAAATCCTGTTTAAGAGCGAAATGGGGGTACCTTACCTGGGCACCGGGCAGCTGTGCCACCCCGTCAACTACTGTCACCCAACTCCGAGCATGTATTAACGTAGGGTCCTGCAGTTGGGCTGTCCCAAACGTATCCGGGGACGCCTCCAACTCCGGGATGGGCTCGACCGTCTCAGCCTCTCCTGCCAATACCTCTAGGGGCGACCTATCGGGTTCACACTCTGTCCCTATCATGGTGACCCCTACGGCAGGTGTCCCGGATTCAGGATTGTAGGGCTCAGGTCCCGGACCAACCAATATCTGAGGGGACATAGGGGGTCCCCTCCATAAAGTCCAAAAATAGGGCAGATCCCTTCCTAGGATCACGTCATAAGGAAGAGTGTTAAGAAGTCCCACCTCATGTTGCACCTGACCGCAAGGTGCTGTGATGGTGACAATCCCCGTGGGATAGTCGCGGCGGTCCCCATGTATGCAAACCACCCCCACGGTGCGTCCTGTGGCCTTTACTTTAGCCCTCAAGGTGGATCGCACAAGGGTCACTAAGCTTCCGGAATCCAACAATCCTGTAACCGGACATCCATTCACCTGTATTTGGCACAAGTGGGGCTCCGTCTCTGGGGAGACCAGGTCAGCGGTACACACCACCTGAGCATACATTGAACCCCGCCGGCTAACCCCACAATCCATGGGCTCCGTGGTGAGTGGACACTGGGCTTCCATATGTCCCACCCGCTGGCACCGCCAACATCTAATGGGGACGGAAACCCCCTTGACGGGTTGTCGTTTAGGGTACAGAACCTTCCGGACCTCAGGAATGGCGGCCGCGGCCTCAGACGGGACGGTAGGGGACTCCTGCACCGTTGTCAGCGGTGGGTCCTTGGCCCTAGGCTTGGAGGGGCCGGACCGACGGGCGGTACGCAAAGTCTCAGTGTCCCGTATCAAGTCCTGTGTAGCCACATGCCGCTCTACCAGGGACACTAATTGGTCCAGGGTACTCGGGTCACCCTGTCCGACCCACCGTTGAACGGTGACGGGTAGAGTGCGCACAAAACGATCCACTACTACCCTTTCCACCATTTGCACCGGGCTCAGAGTGTCAGGCTGCAACCACTTTTTTACAAGATGCAACAAGTCATAGGCCTGGGAGCGTACGGGTTTGGCTTCCTCATAGAACCACTGATTTACCCGCTGAGCCCGTACATAGGTATTCACCCCCAACCGAGCCAGTATTTCGGCTTTCAGGGTCACATAGTCAATGGCGTCCTCGGTACAGAGGTCCAGGTACGCTTTTTGGGGTTCCCCCGTCAGATAGGGCGACAATACCTCAGCCCACTGCGGGGTCGGCAGCTTTTCCCGCTCGGCCACCTGCTCAAACACCGCCAGGAACGCTTCCACATCATCACCCGGGGTCATCTTTTGCAACGCTTGTCTCACCGCTTTCCGGACGCTGCCGTCGTCACCCGGTCCCGGGGTTGTTGCTGCCGGTCCGGCACGGATCGACTTGGCCAGGAGAACCATCTGTTCTTGGTGCCTTTTTTCCTGCAATTGCAAGGCTTGCTGCTGACGTGCATTGGCTTGATCCATCTGTTCTTGGAGTTTTTTTTCCTGCACTTGCAAGGATTGGAGCAGGTGTGCATTGGTCTGTTGCTGCTGTGCATTAGCCTGTTGCTGCTGTGCATTAGCCTGAGCCAAATGCTTTAGTATGTCCTCCATGGCGTCGCCGGGTTTGGGCTGTAGTATAGCCGCTCGAATCCAGGACATGCGCAGCTGGGTCACCAGGGATGGATGCTACACCTCACCGGCTGTCATGCCCGCATTCTCCACCATATGTGAGGTAGCACGGTCGGCTGCGCAGCAGAAGACACGGGATCCAGGCATTAAGGTTCACAGCGCACGGTTTTAATGTCCAAACAAAAGTCCATAACAAAATACATGTGCCTCTCCAGCAGAAAACTCAGGGAGTTCTGTTCACTCCCTCACACTCGGCACACCTGCCCTTGTTCCTGATTCTATTTAACCCTTCCTTCAGCCTGTAGGGAAACAGCATTAACCCTATAGTGGATTTACTTTCTATCATGGAGTGAGCACAACCGGGGCGAGACATACCGGCCGTCATAGATAACCCCGGTCACAGTCTCACACCGGCCATTTCTTTTTTTTTTATGTGATCGTCAGTATACGGTTTATACTGGCGATCACATTATCGGGGTCCAAAAAATACACCCCGATTCATAATCTGGGGGGTCTCAGCTACCCCCGGTAGCTGAAACCCCCAAGATTTTCGGTTTCTGGGGGGCGCTACAGGGTTTTTTGGACCGACGCTTTAAAGCGGCGGAACAGAATAAGTACCCTGTTTTGCCGCCGCTTTAAGTCGTACGGCCGTCGTTATGAGGTTAAACCAATGGCAACAAAAGTGAGTAGACCCTATGAACGCAAATGGTCAAATTATGCCCAAAGTGTAAATATTTTGTGTGGCCACCATTATTTTCAAGCACTGCCTTCACTCTCTTGGTCATGGAGTTTTTTAGAGCTTCACAGGAGCCACTGACTACATCATGGAGCTGGTGGATGGTAGATCTTGCACTGCTCCACCTTCTGTATGAGGATGCCCCACAGATGATCAATAGGGTTTAGGTCTAGCACTTTTACCCTCAGTTTTTTCAGTAAGGCAATGATCATCTTGGAGGTGTGTTTGGGGTCATTATTATGTTGGAATACTGCCCTTTGGCCCAGTTTCTGAAGGGAGGGAATAATGCTCTACTGCAGTATGTCAAAGTACATGTTGGCATTCTTGTTCCTTCAATGAAGTGTAGCTCCCCATAGCCGGCCGCACTCATGCAGCCAGAAACCATGACACTCCCACCACCATGCTTGACTTTAAGCAAAACACACTTGTCTTTGCACTCCTCACCTGGTTGAGCACATGCACTCATCTTTTTTGGTCAGTCATAGCGAATCCTGTTCTGAGTGGAACCTGTCTTGTTACACCACTCTGTGGTCTTGGCCACCATGCTGCAGCTCAGTTTCAGGGTGTTTTACAATCTTCTTATAGCTTAGGCCATCTTTATGTAAAGGAGCAATTCTTTTTTTTCAGATCCTCAGAGAATTCTTTGCTATGAGGAGCCATGCCTAACTTCCAGTGACCAGTGTGAGAGTAATGCGGGCGTCACACGGGACGATCTATCGTGCGATCGCACGAGCGATCGTACCTGCCCCTGTCGTTTGTGCGTCACGGGCAATTAGTTGCCCGTGGCGCACAAAGTCGTTAACTCCCTGTCACACGCACTTACCTCCCGGACGACCTCGTTATGGGTGGCGAGCATCCTCTTCCTGAAGGGGAAGGGACGTTTGGTGTCACAGCGAAGTCACACAGCCGCCGGCCAATAGAAGCGGAGGGGCGGAGATGAGCGGGATGTAAACATCCCGCCCTTCTCCTCCTTCCGCATTGCCGGCGGGACGCAGGTAAGCTGTGTTCATCGTTCCCGGGGTGTCACATGGAGCGATGTGTGCTGCCTCGGGAACAATAAACAACAGGACGTTTGATTTTTAGAAAATGAGCGACGTATCAACGATGAACGAGAAGGTGAGTATTTCTGCTCGTTCATAGTTGTCACACGCTACGATATCACTAACGATGCCGGATGTGCGTCACTTATGACGTGACCCCGCTGACATCTCGTTAGATATATCGTAGCGTGTAAAGCCCGCTTTACACACCTGCTCCCTATTCACACATGACACCTTGTAACATTAATCAGTCACATGAAAGGGGGAAGGAAGGAAAAATGGCTAATTGGGCAGAATTTGGGCATTTTCACTTATTGGCGTACTCACTTTTGTTGAAAGTAGTTTACGTATTAATGGCTGAGTTAAGTTATTTAGAGGACACACCAAATTTACCCTGTTATACAAGCTGTACACTGACTACTTTACATTGTATCAAAGTGTCATATATTCAGTGTTGTCCCACTGAAGAGAGAGTAAACATAAGAGAAATCTAAATTAAATTAATATTTGGGGTTACCACATTTTGCCTTCAGAATCAGTTCTGCTATATACACTTGCATACAGTTTTTGAACTTGGCAGGGAGGTTGATTAATGGGACTCCTTATTCTTCTTTACACTGAAGATAGTTCTTAATGATATTGGCTGCATATGTTTGCCTGAGGTTAACGACCCCACACATAGTTTGAATTATATTGGTTTTATTTTGGGTTTGTTTTCCTAAACTATTAACACTTCTACTTTTGAAAGAATTCTTACTTTGCAGCACTTTTTCCACATCTGCCTAAAACTGTTGTACAGACTGAATTTCATAGACCATTTTTTTAACACATAACATAAAAATAAGGTTAATAACATAACTTTTATTACAAAATATTCAGTTTTAATCAAATTAGTTTATTCAAAAAGTGAATGCACCCCACATCAAAAACTGTTAATAAATATCTTGTATTTTGTATGACCTTCATGATTTTTAAGGACAGCATGAAGTCTTCTAGGCATGGAATGAACAAGTTGGTGACAAATTGCAACATCTATATTTTTCCATTCTTCAAAAAAATGACCTTTTTCGATAGTCAAACCAGGAGACATACTTTTACCCTGAATAAATTTCACCTTATTCTTCAGAAATGAAACAGATTTGTGTTTTGGATCATTGTTATGTTGGAAAAGTGCACGTCTACCAAGGACACGGAGTGATAGTAGCATCTTCTTTTTCATTGTAGAGTGGCACATCTATGATTTCAGGATACCATCAATGCAATTTAGCTTCCCGATACAAGGAATACCCATGAAGTCCCACATAATGACACTTCCACCACCGTGTTTCAAGTATGTCTCCTGATCTGGACCCAATTGAACATAAGGAATTCTGATGCGACAAGTTGAGCATCACTCTCCATCCAGCATCAAGATTGTATTAGAGTTCATTGTTGAAGAAGATTTTGTAATGAAAGTTATATTATTATTATTTTACTTTTAAGGTTTGGGTTAAAAAAATGTTATTTGAAACTCAATGTTGTTAGAGTTTTGGAAATTGCTTTTGTATTCAGTGAGATATTTATTAAATCTTACTTTTCAAAGGGCGTACCAAGACATTTGACAATATTATACTCTACTAACTTTGTGGGAACAGTTCCAGAATTGCCCTTTTCTGTTCCAGCATGACTGTGACCCCGTGCACAAGGCAAGTTCAATAAAGGCAGGGTTAAATGCGCACAAACCAGTGAAAGGAGGCATCCTAATAAAAATAAGATTTATTCATAAAAAAAAAAACCAAACCAGAAAAAAACAGAAGATACATCTAAAAAACTGCTAATAAAAGAACAACAACGACTACTATCTCAACAACACAAATACACCTATAATTTTTAAAATTAACCTCTACACGACATTTGACATACTGGGTACGTCATGAAAGTCAGTGCCATTCTGACCAAGGACGTACCCAGTACGTCATGGTGATTGCGGGGGTTCCCATGCTGTACCTCTCCGGCTAATCTTGTAGCTGGGACCTGATTCTCACTGCCAGGAGTGGTGCCCGCGCCTCTCCCAGCAGTTTAACCCCCAAAATGTTGCGATGAATATGATCGCAACATTCAGGAGGTAGGGAGAGGAATCGCTGTAATATTATTATAGGGACCCGATCGCTGCCATGGCAACCCTGGGTCATCACCATGACAACACTGGGTCACCCAGGCAGCTACGGATTGCCCACACAGATCATGCCGAATGCATGTTCTTTGAGGTGAAGTAATGATCACAGGGGTTCCCGCGCTGTACCCCCGAGGTTGCAGCCAGGTCTCCGGCTAATCTTGTAGCTGGAACCTGGTTCTCACTGCCAGAAGTGGTGCCCGCACCGCTCCCGGCAGTATAACCCCCTAAATGCTGCGATCAATGCAGTTGCAGCATTCAGGATGCAGGGAGAGGAATCGCTTACCTCTCTCTGGCTATCAGGCACCTGTAATGCGATAACAGGTGTGACGCCCATGAACTAGTCAGGGTGTCACAGGGTACTGCACCCCTTTCCTTCTGGTACAGGACTCAACCCCCCATGGTTCTGGGATCCTAACTTTTGGTATTGCTCCATCAGCATGCAAATCCTAGTCACACCTCACACCACACCCTGTCAGGCACACCAATGGGTGGTCTAGCTGGAAAAGGGCCTCTCGCCTAGGGGTCAAGCAGACTGGTGGGAGGGAGGAAGTCAGAGACAAGTGGAGAGCAAAGTTTAGGGAGAAGGGTAGTAGCTCCCAAAAAGTGAGGAGCTGGGAGTTGGAGCTCCCTGAGGACTTTTGGCTAGGTCGCGGACAGTGGTCTGGGACCGAAGGAGTCGGAGACCGGTGCCAGGCTTAGTTTTGGGAAACGGTTGGCACCGGAGTACCTAGTAACCGAACGGGTACCGAGCACGGCAGGGTACTGGACCATAGATCAGGGAGTAGCTTCACGCAACCTGATAAATAACCTGTGGAGGATTGTTTTTTAATGGACTTTCCCCAAGAGCTCAGAGATCAAAGGCATCAACACACCGAGAGGGATAGGGCTTTCCAGCTTATGCGGCCCACTGAAATCCCAAGTGTCAGCCATCGAGAGCACAGCTTCCCTATTTAACAGTGGGGAGCAGGACCCCGACAGCTTCAGGCATAGGGGTCACAATGAACACTAAAATACAGTTCATGGAGGCAAGGTACAGATCATCAGCAATACCAAAGGAAGCGGACTCCCGGACGGGCTCCCCTGAAGTGGTAGCAGCACCCAGAGACTTGGTTTACCTTTGTGTCAGAGTCTGCTTGCGGTCGCATCACTACCAACACTGCCTGAATGAGTATGCTGTCCTCCCCTGCTTCCAATCTGCACCATGCTCCCCTACACCACCTCCATCATCCATTGGAGGGAACGTCATCTGGCTGCCCCACTCCATCTCCTCCGGGTGCTCTCATCGGCAGCGGCGGTACTCCCCTTACCGCGAACCATGGATGGCGTCACAAACTCTTATCCCCTGTAAATACCCCATTTTCATTTGAAGTGGCCACGAGCCCTGGGTCCGGAGACCCTCGAGCCACAGCAACCCCGGATCCGAGCGGTTCGACCGCTGCAGGGGCGGCACACAGAGACCCGATAACTGGCATGGTAACCCTGTGTCATCACCATGATGACCCAGGGTTACTGAGAGCCTTAGACACTGTGCTGCCTGCATGATGTGTAAGGCAAAGTGTCAGAGCTGTTGCTGCTGCAGCCCTGACACTTATAATCCCCTGCAGTGATCAAGCTCTGAAAGGGATTATATCAGTGATCATATCACTGAAAGTTAGTGTCTCATAAAGGGACTAAGTAAAAAATTAAAAATAAAGTAAAAAAAAAAGTGAAAAGTATTTAAAAAAAATTGGGGAAAGAAACAAAAAAATAAGATTAAATATTCCAATAAATATGTATATTTATGTAAAAAATAAAAGCACATAACAACTCGAGCTATAAAACTGTCACACTAGTTAACCCCTTCAGTGAGCACAGTAAAAAAAATAAATAAAAAATGTAGCAAAAACTATGTATTTTCATCATACACCTGCCCAAAAAAATGGAATAAAACGCGATCAAAAAGTCACATGTAAATAAACATGGTACTGCTGAAAACGTCATCTTGTCTCGCAAAAAACAAGCCGCCATACAGCTGTATTGGTGAAAAAAAATAAAAAACTGTAGCTCTCAGAATACAGCAATGCAAAAACTATTTTTTTACCTATAAAATAATTTTTTGCGGTGTAAAAGAAGCAAATCATAAAAAAAACTATATAAGGCACACTGCGTTTTTTGCTGCAGATTTTCGCTGCAGAAAAGGTGTGGTTTTTGTTCCTAACCTTGCTGCAGTCCTTCCCCAGCATAATCTATGGGAAAAAAAATGCTATGCGCACACTGTGTTTTTTTTAGCTCTAGGTTTTGCTGCAGAATTTATGCAGCAAAAAGAATGAGCATGTCACTTGTTTTCCGCAGGTACCTGCGGTTTTTGCCATAGAAATGGTAAAAAAAACGCAGGTGCCATCCCACGGCAATACCGCGGCTAAACCACGGCAAACCGCGGCAAAACTGCGGGTGCGTTATTACAGCAGTTTTTGCTGCGGGTGCGGTATTCTGCCAGAGGGTGCAGATTTTTCTTAAAAAGAAGTTATTTCCCAGGGCCTAAATGAGGTATCCCTGTAATCATACCGACCCGAAGGATAAAACTGGTTTATCACTTTTATGGCACAGTATACAACGTAAAAAAAAAAATGCTGGAATGCCTGCTGGGTTTTTTTGTTTGTTTGTTTGTGAATTTTACAACCCAATCTCATCCATATATCTTGGCTGTTCACTTTGCCATGGGTCAGCCAGTTAATTTTATATGAATACCTGTGGGATCCCCGGCGGAGTCCTCTAACTTAATTTGTGGAATTTCCTCTTTATGGCATAAATATAGGGTTATTATAGGGCCTATGAATATTGACCATAGTTTTGGATTTTGGATTTTTGGTTTTGGCCCAAAAATATTTTTCAATGTGGGTATCACTCAAGTGCATCAGTGCTTTTAATTGATTTTAGATGTCTGTATTTGTCTTTGTGTATTTGTATATCTGTATTTTTTGCACCATATGTCATGTGTTTCCATGTGTATTCTATTTATAATAAAATATTGATGATTTTTTGATACTTCATATGTGGTGATCCCATCTATTAGGTACGTCTTTTCTGTTTTCTGTTTAATTTAGTATTCTTATAATTGTTTATTGGTTTTAAAATGACAAACAACAGAAGGAACAGTTTTAATAGATGAGTCTAATCTTTAACGATGTCCATGGCTTGTAATGAAAGAAGGCCATGAACAGTGTAAAGTTACTGTAAGTAAAAATATGCTGATGCTGTGATGTGGCCCAATGCTGGTATGTGCCCCCATCGTGGGGCAGCCATCATCCTGACATGTGCCCCCATCCTGCGGGGTAATGTGTGCGGGGGGGCGGAGTGCGGAGTGGGTATAGCCGAGCGGGGTCATGACGTCAGTGCCAGGGACTGCATGGCTGGGGACAGGTAACTATCCAGGTGTGTGTGTGTGTGTGTGTGTTCGGGCGCTTTCACACTTGCGTTCAGTGCAATCCGCCGCTATGGAGAATAGCACAGTCCGTTAATGCACTGCGCTATTCTCCATAGACTTGTATTGAGGACGCACTGTAACGCAAGTGTCTGCGTTGCACCCGTTGGACGACGCTGCGTCGTTAATTTGAGGCAGCGTCGGATGGAGGGAACGCTGCATGTAGCGTTTTTTGGGTTGTTAAAATATCGCACCTTGACGGATTCTGTTAGAATTTGCGAAGGTGTCTAATGATTGTCTATGGGGGAAGATTTCGCCGAAATTCACTAGGCGGCGGAATCCACTAACAGATCCCGTCACGTTTTACTGCGCATGCTCAGCATGTCCAGCAGAACGATCTAAATCGTTTAAAATCATTCCTGGTCTCTCTCCCCCCACCCCCACCTCTCTCCTCACCTCTCTCCTCCCCCCCTCTACCCCACTCCCACACTCTCTCCCCCTCTGTCATACTCACCGATCACCGGCGCGGCGCTGCACAGCTGTCACACTGCTCTGGTGGCTTCTCCTGCTTTTGAAAATGCCAACCGCTCATTATTCAATCTCGTATTTACTATTTCCCCCGCCCACCGGTGCCTATGATTGGTTGCAGTCAGACACGCCCCCACGCTGAGTGACAGCTGTCTTACTGCAACCGATCACAGCCGCCAGTGGGCGGGTCTATATCGTGCGGTACAATAAATAAATAAATAATTAAAAAAAAACTGCGGTCCCCCCAATTTTGATACCAGCCAAGATAAAGCCACACGGCTGGAGGCTTTTATTGTGAGGATGGGGAGCGCCACGTTATGGGGAGCCCACGACCCTAACAATATCAGCCAACAGCCGTCCGGAATTGCCGCATCCATTAGATGCGACAGTACTGGGACTCTACCCGGCTCATCCCGAATTGCCCTGGTGCGGTGGGGTAATAAGGAGTTAAATGGCAGCTTATAGCTGCCACTAAGTCCTAGGTTAATCATGGCAGGCGTCTCCCCAAGATACCTTCCATAATTAACCTGTAAGTGAAAGTAAATAAACACACACAATGAAAAATCCTTTATTTGGAATAAAAGACAACCCCTCCCCCTCGTTTACCACTCTATTAGTCACCAAACACCCATCCAGGTCCGACGTAATCCACACGACGCTTTCAGCTCTGCTACATAAAGCTGAAAGGGAGCGCCATAGAACAAGACCGCTCTGTGTCAGCTCCACGTATCAACTGAAGTGAGCTGCGCTGTCACCGGAGACTTCACTCAGGTAGTGCTTGCATGTGTGTGGGGATGATGATCAGTGCAGTAGTGCTTGTGTGTGCGGTGATGATGATGAGTGCGGTAGTGCCGGGGTGTGTGCGGGGATGATGATGGGTGCGGTAGTGCCGAGGCGTGTGCGGGGATGATGATGGGTGCGGTAGTGCCGGGGTGTGTGTGGGGATGATTAGAGTGGTAGTGCCTGCGTGTGTGTGGGGATGATGGGAGCGGTAGTGCCGGGGTGTATGCAGTGATGATGATGGGAGCAGTAGTGCCTGCGTTTGTGCGGGAAAGATGGGAGCAGTAGTGCCTGCGTGTGTGCGGGGATGATGGGTGCAGTAGTGTCAGGGGGTGTGTTCAGTGTATACATGCGGAGGGTGGAGTGCGGGGGGGTGGAGCCGAGTGGGGCCATGGCGCTGAGGACGTCAGTGCCGGGGACTGCATGGCTGGGGACAGGTGACTATTCATGTATGTGTGTGTTCAGTGTATACATGCGGAGGGCGGAGTGCGGGGGGGTTATGGAGCCGAGTTACGCTGGTTACCATGGTACACAATCAGGTAACTATGCAAAGCGCTTTGCTTAGTTACCCGATGTGTACCATGGTTACCAGCGTACAACGGCTTCCGGCACGATCCCAGCAACGCAAGGGTATGTCTCGGCTGGGTTGCCGGTGTGGGCTCCCGGGGGTGCAGCACTCACCGGGGAGTTGGGGCTCCGTGTGGGTGTGGGGAAAGGTGTTGGGCATCCCTCTGTCACGCCGTAGTTCGTGCTGTTCACTTAGCTGAGCCGTTGGTCGCAGGCTCTTTAGCGCACGCGCTGTGGCGATGGTTGTCACTGTAATGACGTCATTTTGGAGCAAGACAGACAGACAGACAGAATAAGGCAATTATATATATATATATAGATATTTTTTCACGGTTTAACATTATAAATTTCTGTAAACCCGCGGGGGTTCAAGGGGCTCACCAAACATCTAGATAAATTCCTTGAGGGGTCTAGTTTCCAAAATGGGGTCACTTGTGGGGGAGCTATATTGTTTAGGTATCTCAGGAGGTCTCCAAACGTGACATGGTGCCTGCTAATGATTGCAGCTAATTTTGCTTTCAAAAATTCAAATAGTGTTCCTTCCCTTCCGTGCTATGCCGTGCATCCAAACAATTAATTTGCACCACATATAAGGTATCAACGTAATCAGGACAAACTGCACAATAAATTGTATGGTGCATGTTTCCTGATACCCTTGTGAAAATACAAAATTGTATGGCTAAAGTAACATTTTTGGGTAAAAATGTAAAATTTTCATTTTTTCCTCCACATTGCTTTGGTTCCTGTGAAGAACCTAAAGGGATAATAAACTTCTTGGATGTGGTTTTGAGCAGTGTGAGGGGTGCAGTTTTTAGAATGGTGTCACTTTTGGGTATTTCCTCTCACCTAGACTTCTCAAAGTTACTTCAAATGTGATGTGGTTCCTAAAATAATGTTTTTTTTTTAATTTTGTTTGAAAAATGGGAAATTGTTGATGAACTTTGAACCCTTCTAACTTTCTAATAAAAAAAAAATGTTTAAAAAATTGTGCTGGTGTAAAGTAGATATGTGGGATATGTTATTTAGCATGTATTTTGTGTGACATATCTCTCGGATTTCTGAGCATAAAATTTGAAAGTTTAAAAATTGCCAAATTTTTTGCCAAATTTCCAAAATTTTCACAAATAAATGCAAAAAATATTGGCTTAAATTTACAACTTTCATGAAGTACAATATATCATGAAAAATAATGTCAGCGTCACCAAGATCCTTTGAATCATTCCAGAATTATAACCTGTCAAATTAACACTGGTCAGAATTGTAAAAAATGGCCTGGTCAGAAAGGTGTTTTAGTGGCCGGGGGTGAAGGGGTTAATGTTGAAATAGATTTTTTTCATGTGGCCTAAATATCCAACTGGAATTGAAGGTATTGCATTGCCATTATGCAGCAAGATGGCTTTTAGCCTTGTTTTGGACAAATTAAGGAAAAACTTCTATTCCTAAGAATTATGACTTATCTTCAGAGATTCTATTAAACTGTTAATGGTATTGCATGCCACAAGATCACTCTCCATGAAGAAGTATTATACAAGATCTTTATCACATTTGTGGATGAAAGAAGTCCGCACATCGCCCGCGAGGAGATTCCACTGCTGGAACCTAAGAGCTCAGCCTAAAGGGGGCTTTACACGCTATGATATCGTTAATGTTTTATCGTCGGGGCCATGCCTTTAGTGACGCACATCTGGTGTCATTAACGATATCGCAGCGTGTGACACTTTTGTGTGACCTAAAACGATCGCAAAAGTGGCCAAAATCGTTTGCAGCGGAGAGCTCGTCCTAAAACCAAAAATCATTTACCTCGCATTAGCGATGTTGTTCGTCATTCCTGCGGCAGCACACATCGCTGTGTGTGACACCACAGGAGCGACGAACATCTCCTTACCTGCCTTCACCGGCAATGCGGAAGGAAGGAGGTGGGCGGGATGTTTACGTTCCGCTCATCTCCGCCCCTCCGCTTCTATTGGCCGCCTGCTGTGTGATGTCGCTGTGACACCACATGACCCGCCCACTTAGGAAGGAGGCGAGTCGCCGGCCAGAGCGACGTTGCAGGGCATGTAAGTCCTTGTGACGGGGGTAAGCGAGGTTGTGCGCCACGGGCAGCGATATGCCCGTGTCGCTCAACCGACGGGGACGGGTACCATCGCTTGCGATCTCGCTAGCGAGATCGCAGCGTGTAAAGCCCTCTTTACTCTTCAGCAGATCCACATCTCTAACAAGATTGTTCAGTTCACTTTGTGCTATAAATTATATGTCAGATGAGGTTGCTAACAGAAAGTCTGGATCTTAAAAGGAAGATACTTCATGACACCAAGCACTCTTTTCTTCCTCACTTGGCTAGACTGAAAATGTTTCTGGTTGTTTTAGAACTGCCAGTCCTTCTGTATGTGTTACTGGGCGTATTGAAGATGGAATGTTTGGATAATGTAAAGTCCACGTCTTCATTCTTGAAACTCCTTTCCTAATGGGGGTACCATGCTGAAATACAATTGGTAGTGTGATCGGTTGGCTCTCTCCAGATAATTAAGTATGCAAAAGGCATAGATTGCCTCATACCATGCAGCCATTGTGTAAGAGGTGATAACCATCTATTGCAGCATATGTGTTGAGCTCAACTCTGATCCTGATCTCCTATTCTGAAGCCAAAATTCATGGTGTAGGCTTTCCTAATCATGGTAGTTTTGCCTTTGTGATGCAAAAATGACTTCCCTGAATATTTAACAAAAACTATCTATATTGTTAATGCAAGAACGAGGAACATCTAAAAAAAAAACCCCATAGAAACATGTCCATATGCTAAGAAACTAAGCAAAGAAATCCTAAAACTGTATACCTTAGGCCTCAAACACACATTAGTGAAAAACACGCATGTGTGTTACGTTCCATTTTTTGGGTCCGTTTTCCGTTTTTAAGTCCGTCTTTATGGTACGTGTGGCATCCGTGTGTATTGCGTATGCTAGCCGTGTGTGCGTGTTGAATGTCCGTGTGTGCGTGAGATATGTAAGTGACATGTCCGTGTGTTGCCCGTGTGAAATGTTCCGTGTGTGATGCACAATGACGTTGATACATGCCGGCTGACAGCAGATAGCGACGTGCGATGAGAATGAACTAGGGTGAACTTCACCCGACTTCATTGTCATACCGCGGCTCTGTCTGTGTCACGTACTGATTAGTGGTCATCCGTGAAGGACTCACCGGTGACTGCTAATCCCCTGAGTGACTAAAGTGAGCAGCGCGATTAGCGCTGCCGTCACTCAGGCTACCCGCGGCTAGCTGGATCCTCCACCCGTGACCGCAACTCACCTGTGACTTCATCGCTGTCACTCGGGTGACTTGCAGTCACAGTTGGAGCATCCAGCGGTGGCCGCGAGTAACCTGAGTGACATGATCGCTGATCGCGCTTCTCACCTCAGTTGCTGTGTGGAGCTGACAGGAGCGGCGGTGTTCTTCTGCGGCTCTTGTCACCTTCATGTTGCAGAGCTGGAAGCAACGCGGGACCTCCGTGGATTACGCCGGATATGGATGGCTTTTTCGGGCTTAATAAAGTGGTGAACGAGGGTATTTGTTAGTGTTTATTATTCCAAATAAAGGATTTCTTCAAGTGTATGTGTTTATTTACTGTAACTTACAGTTTAATCATGGAAGGTATCTTGGGGAGACGCCTGACATGATTAATCTTGGACTTAGTGGCAGCTATGGGCTGCTGCCATTAACTCCTTATTACCCCGATTGCCAATGCACCAGGACAAATCGGGAAGAGCCGGGTAGAGTCTCAGAACTGTCGCATCTAATGGATGCGGCTATTCTGGGCGGCTGCTGGCTGATATTGTTAGGCTGGGGGGCTCCCCATAATGTGGGGCTCCCCATCCTGAGAATACCAGCCTTCAGAAATTTGACTTTACCCTGGCTGGTATCAAAATAAGGGGAACCGCACGTCGTTTTTTTTAAATTAATTATTTATTTATTTTACTGCTCGATATTGACACGCCCAACGTCGACTGTGATTGGTTGCAATGAGACAGCTGTCACTCAGCGTGGGGGCGTGTCTCACTGCAACCAATCATGGGCACTGGTGGGCGGGGAAAGCATGGAATACGAGATTGAATAATGAGCGGCCGGCTTTTTCAAAATAGTAAAAGCCGCCGGAGTTTTTTTAACAGCTGTGCAGCGCCGCGCCGGTGTCCGGGGAACGGTGAGTATGAGAGAGGGGGAGACTGACTGACAGACTGAGAGAGGGACAGAGAAGACAGAGACCGACCGACGGACTGAGGGAGATTGACCGACATACACAGAAAAAGAAAGAATGACCGACATCGCAAGAAAAAAAGCACAAAACGTACACGGAGCATGCGGAGATGCATCCGTGTCACGTACGTGTGCTCACGGACCGATAGACTTCCATTGGGTCCATGTGTGCGTGTTCCGTGCAGAAAACAGACATGCTTCCGTGCAAAACGGATACACATACATATCACGGACACGGACAAACGAACCATATGGAATAACGCATGAGTGACCTCAAACATAGCATAACATTGGTGCACGTTTGTCCGTGTCTCCGGTATATATGGAAACGGACCAAACACGCACATGTTTCACGGATGTGTGTTTGAGGCCTTACATGTAGAGCATTTATAATAGTAGTTGATGTAACTGTAATTAATTTTACGTCATCAGAGTTGAGTTGGCGTTTTTTGAGTGGTCACCCTAAGATGATAGAATACTGAAGGCTCAATATATATATATATCTATATATATTTTAAATATATATATCTTTTTTTTATTCATTTATATAGCGCTATTAATTCCACAGTGCTTTACATACAATGGCAACACTGTCCCCATTGGGGCTCACAATCTAAGTGCCATCTCAGTATGTTTTGGAGTGTGGGAGGAAACCGGAGTACCCGGAGAAAACCCACGCAAACACGGGGAGAACATACAAACTCCTTGCAGATGGTGTCCTTGGTGGGATTTGAACCCAGGACCCCAGCGCTGCAAGACTGCAGTGCTAACCACTGAGCCACCATGCCGCCCCTCAAAGACTAAATAGATGATGTAATAGACTACCTACTAACAATACAAGCATGTAACTAGCAGCCCCTAGACAGGAAAAAAACAAAGAGAAAAATTGTATGAAAAATACACTGAATAATAATAAATAAAATGAGAGTGCTTAATAACAGGGTACTTAGTATATACATTATTGCAAAAAGGTAAGAAGACATCCCACCTCGTCATGGTGTACCCATTTGGGACGGTCCCTAACCAACTAAAGTTAAAAATATTTTCAATACCTGACTTGTGTCTATCAAACCTCCAATGTAAATAGTAGCAAGTGGTCAGCTGGGTCCCAGATTAAATACACAGCAAAGTGGAAAGCAAATTGATTGCCCAGTCTCAGTATAAGGAGGGCTGCACCCCCATAGTTACATAGTTACTAAGGTTGAAAAAAGACCTAGGTCCATCTAGTTCAACCTTCCTCCACAAGTTCTACATTTGGTCACTTAGTCCTTTATAACCCATAATGTTGTGTGTAGTGAGGAAATCATCCAGCCCTTTTTAAAAAGCTGTTATAGTATCTGCCTTTACTACCTTTTGTGGTAGGGCATTCCACAGTCTGACCGCTCTAACTGTAAAGAACCCTTTCCTATTTAGCTGTCAGAATCGCTTTTCTTCCACTCGCAGTGAGTGCCCCCTGATATATTGGGGGAGTGAGTGCCCCTTAAGTATTGTCTTTGGAAGAAATAAGTCATGTGCCAGTCCTTTATATTGACCACACATGTATTTATACATATAAATGAGATCTCCTCTGAGACGTCTTTTTTTCTAAGCTAAACATATCTAACTTTTTCAACCTGTCATCATATGGGAGGCCTTCCATTCCTTATAGTAGTCTAGTTGCCCGCCTTTGATCTGACTCTAACTTCAGAATGTCCTTTTTAAAATGTGGAGCCCAAAACTGGATCCCATATTCCAGATGTGGCCTTATAAATGATTTATAGAGGGGTAACAATACATTGGGATCACGGGATCTTATCTCTCTTTTTATACACCCTAGAATCTTGTTTGCTTTAGCAGCTGCAGCCTGACATTGATTACTGCTGCTCAGCTTATTTGTAATGAGAATACCCAAGTCCTTCTCTTGTTCTGTAGTCCCAAGTTTACTTCCATATAATGTATGCGCAGTTATAGGATTACTCCGTCCTGGGTGCATTACTTTACATTTATCAACATTAAATCTCATTTGCCAAGTATCTGCCCATTCTGACATCTTATCCAGATCTTTTTTGTAATATCATACTATCAAGGTCAGTTTTTAATATCCTACATAGTTTGGTGTGATCAGCAAAGACTGACACTTTACTATCAATCCCATCCACAAGGTCATTAACCCTAGAACGCATATTGGAAGCCTTTTAGGCCCCCATGCTTACATTTTGGCTATTATCTGCAAAATTACTTTAGTTAGAATTTTGAAACTCCAGGTATTCTTCAAGTATGTCGTTGTTGATAATATCCAGTTGTTCATATAATTTTTTTCATAGGCATTATGGTGTAACAATGCTTGTTTGGTGAAAACTACATCTGTACGAATTGGGGGCCTTTTAGGCCCCCGCTGTTTTTATCATGTTCTCAGAAGTGTTTGTGTCTCAAGTTACTTTATTTGTACTCAGTAATGCTGGTGGAGGGGCCAGGGTGTGGATAGTAACATGTGAGGATGTCATGTGATTTTTGGAGGGAGTGATAAGGCCATGACATCACCTCAGGTACTCTGAACACAAATGAGCTGTGTATAGAGTACTGAGGACAGTATACACTGTGAGCTAATAGCTGAAGGACCTGTGATAAGATAAGCTGTTGCGAGGAAATCTGATTCATTTTCAGTTTCTGTTTCTAAGAAGCTTGCAAAGGCTAGAGCTTGTGAACCACAAAAATCCAGAGAATTGTACACCACCTAAAAGTATAAAAGGTAAGAGCTGCTGAGGGTGAGAGGAAGAAGGGTGGACATTACACTTACAGTGTGTCACACACAAGCAAAGAGTGGACAACTCTGATTGTGTTCATTGTTTTTTCTTTTAGTTTGCTAACATCTAGTCAGCAATGGCACAGTCTTCCTCCACGTGTCTGACTGACCAAGAGATTGAAGCGATTATGTTTCAAAGCGATGATGAAAGTGAACTATCTTTGTCTGATGAAGAATATCTGCCACTAGCTAATCAAACATCCTCATCCAGTGATTCTTCTGATGATGAAGTGAATCTAGTGGATCCCTAAGAAGTGATAAGTAGAACATCCAAAACGAATGTTGTTTGGGACAGTAATCCTACATTAGTCGGACGTCCTCCAATACACAATATTGTGAGACAGGCTCAAGGAGCTGTGGGAAGTCCCAGTTACTCAACCCCTAAAGATGTATTCTGTACTTATTTTTCTGACAATATTGCAGAAGAGGTCCTATTATGTTCAAACCTAGAAGGAAGACGTATCGCTTCTGCAGAAAATAAGTCCTGGAAAAATATCTCAAAAGAGGAACTTTATGCATATATTGGACTTTTACTGCTGGCAGGGAGTCAAAAATCATATGATGTCCCAATACGAGAATTATTTCTGGACCCACTTTCTGATCCACACTATAAGGCGACAATGTCAGTGGGCAGATATGAGGAAATTAGAAGAATCATTCGCTTTGAAAAATAAGCGAACTCGTGCAGCGAGGTTTGAAACAGACAAATTAGGCCCTATCAGTTATATCTGGAACATATTTATCAAAAATTGCACAAAACTTTACAATCCTAGTACTAATATTACTGTAGATGAGCAACTTGTACCGTTCAGAGGATGCTACAAATTCATACAATACATGCCCAGCAAGCCAGCAAAGTATGGAATAAAAATCTTCTGGATGTGTGATTCTGCAAATTATTATGGCATAAATGGCATAATCTACTGTGGCAAAGAGGTTGGTGCACCAGTACAGAAGGATCTGGGGTCTGAAATAGTCAAAACTCTTGCTGTTCCAATATTCAATTCAGGTAGAAACATCACCATGGACAATTATTTCTCCAATGTTGAACTAGGCAATTGTCTGCTTGCAAAAGCTATTACACTTGTTGGTACTATAAAGCAAAACAGACGAGAAATTCCAGCAGCACTCAAACACAATCATCAGCAAGCACTTTATGAGAGTGTCTTTGGATTCAATAACAAAGCGACTTTGGTTTCTTACAAGGCGAAGAAGGAGAAATCTGTAATTTTACTCAGTACCATGCATCACGATTGCAGTGTTGACAGCAATAACCAAAAATTGAAACCAGAAATCATCCTGCATTAAAATGCAACAAAAGGAGGTGTAGATAAAATGGATGAGATGGTGGGAGAATATTCGTGTAAGAGGCAAACAAAATGATGGCCTGTAGTACTATTTTCAAATATGCTTGATGTAGCAGCCCTAAATTAATTCATTATTTATACAGAAACTCATCCGGAATTTCATGCACAGAGGAAGGACAGGAGATACATATTCTTGAAGGACCTTTGTCATGAACTTGTAATGCCTCACATGATAGAGCGAAGCGACTTGAAATGCTTGCCAAAGAAAACTAAAGAAGCAATGAAACAGTGTGGCGTACAGTTTCAGATTATTCCACAGCCAGGAGAAAGAAAACGAAAGCGTTGTTTCATGTGTCCAAGAAACATAGATAGGAAAACTGAACGATATTGTTCCACTTGTAAGGAAACTGTTTGCAAAGAACACTCTTCTGAAAAAATAACATGTCAGAATTGTTTGGAAGACTAATATAATAGAAAAGAAAGTTAGAATAAAAATGTAGCTGCAGCTAGTTTGCTATAGATTTCTATGCGTTTTTTGTGTGTTTTCATGTCTTTGCGTGAAATTTGGGGAAAGAAAAGATTTTTTGGTGTTTTCTGTGACAAATTATAATTAAAATTTTGTCCACTATTCATATTTTATTGAGCAATTTTGAAATAAACTTGTGAAAGTTATTTAAGTGTGTTTTTCTACATTATGTGCATGGGGGCCTAAAAGGCCCCCAATACGTTAATATGTATATTTTTAACGTCATGCGTTCTAGGGTTAATAAAGAGATTAAAAAGAATTGGTCCTAGCACAGATCCCTGCGGCACCCCACTGCTAACTATAGCCCATTTAGAGAATGTATTGTTTATAACTACTCTTTGTTTCCTATCTTTTAGCCAATTCCTTACCCAGTTGCATATAGTTTTCCCTAGTCCTTGCTTTTGGAGCTTTAGTATAAGGCTATTATGTGGTACAGTATCAAATGCCTTTGCAAAGTCCAAATAAATCACATCAGCTGCATTACCAATATCCAGGTTTGCACTTACCCCTTCATAGAACCCCAACAGGTTGGTTAGACACGACTTATCTTTCATGAATCCATGCTGTCTGTCAGTTATTATATTATTTTCTGCAACATATTTTTGCATGTCATCCCTTAAAATGCCCTCAAAAACTTTGCATACTACTGATGTCAGGCTTACTGGACGGTAGTTGCCTGGATCTATCCTCTTACCTTTCTTACATATCGGTACCACATCAGCAATCCTGCAATCCTGAGGCACCAACCCTGTTACAAGCGAGTCTAAAAATATGGGATACAGTGGTCTGTCAATTACGGAACTCAATTCCTTCAATATTCGTGGATGAATGCCATCTGGCCCTGGGGATTTGTCAATGTTTAATTTACTCAGACGTAGGCGTACATCTTCTTGTGTTAAATTAATTATATTGGGTGGTGAACTTTGATTTTTCACTTGTTGAATGATCCCTGGTACAGTCAGTTCCTTGGTGAACAGAGATGAGAAATGCCTATTTAATATCTCAGTCTTTTGTTTGTCCTCTATAACTAACTTGTTATTATATTTTAAGGGGCCAATACTATCCTTTGTTTTCCTTTTGGCATTAATGTATTTATAAAAGATTTTGGGATTTATTTCAATGTCATTGGCGATTTTTGTTTCAGTAGCTAGTTTTGCTTGTTTGATTTATTTTTTGCATTTCCTATTGATATCTTTATACTCCTGAAATGCTATTTCTGTATTCTAAGCCTTCAAGATTTTAAACACCCTTTGTTTTTGTTTTATTATACTTTGTACAGTCTTATTTATCCATAGTGGTTTCTTTTTATTCCGGGACATTTTATTACCATCTTGCACTAAAGCAAGAGAACATGCTTTAAAGCAAGTTAGGGTCACAGCCCTCCCTTTACTGAGGCTGAACAACTAATTTGCTTCCCACTTTGCTGTGTATTTAATCTGGGACCCAGCTGACCACTTGCTACTATTTACATTGGAGTTTTGATAGACACAAGTCAGATATAAAAAATATTTTTAACTTTAGTTGGTTAGGGACCGTCCCAAATGGGTACACCGTGACGAGGTGGGATGTCTTCTTACCTTTTTGCAATAATGTATATACTAAGTACCCTGTTATTAAGCACTTGCATTTTATTTATTATTATTCAGGGTATTTTTCATACAACTTTTCTCTTTCTTTTTAACCTACTAACAATGCAATAATGATGCTGAAATAATGAAGACATGATGTTTCTATAAGCCTGCATAAAACGTGTCATAAGTAATTACACCCTCCTCTGGATCACAAAATTAGTTAGGTTCAACTGTTTTCATTTCTGAACCAATTTGGCTGTTGAACAGTGTAACCTCCTAATACATACCTCTTACACCTGCACAAAGATGGGAAGAAGTAGTGACGCTTATTCAAAAAGTAACCCAGTTAAATCTACATTTGAGTACACAACTTACATTATTTTCACTTGTATCTTAAAATATTCCAATAAAAATAAGATCCATTACAATTCACATCATCCTAGTCACAGAAATAATTCTCACAGCATACCGGATACAAACAGAAACACCGACAATAAAGTCATTGAAAAAGAAAATACACATCACATTTTTTAACACATTTTTGCAATCAGAAATAACTGGTTTTCTACCTTTACTCTATAATAAGTGGTAACCATGGTTCAAAACATTTCCCCAATCTAACACAACTTCACAATCAAATCCACCCAGTAACAGTTAATAACGCAGAACAAACAACGATCATAACGATCCTAAACAGACAACTGTTCACTAGGATAAAAAGCTGAATTAACTTGTTACTGTTGCTTATTTAAAATGATGGAGTTATTTTGAATAATACAAATTATGGGAAATATATTAACCCCTTCACCTCCGGGCGATTTTCCATTTTTCGTTTTCGTTTTTTCCCTCCCCTTCTTCCAAGAGCCATAACTTTTTTATTTTTCTGTCAATAAAGCCATATGAGGGCTTGTTTTTGTGGGACAAGTTGTACTTTTCAATGACACCATTCATTCTGTCCCATATTGTACTGGAAAACGGGAAAAAAAATTAAAGTACCATGCTCAATATGTGGTAAAATTGTCCTCTCATTATGATTCCCCAAGTCATTCTGAGTTTGTAGATACCAAACATGTATAATTTTACTTTTATCTAAGTGCTGAAAAAAAATCAGAAGTTTGTAAAAAATAAATACCTCTTTTGTCGCTATTTCCGAGACTTGTAACATTCTCATTTTTTGGGATCTGGGCTCAGTGATGGCTTATTTTTTGCATCTTGAGCTGAAGTTTTTAATTATACCATTTTTGGGTAGATGTGATGTTTTAATTGCCTGTAATTGCATTTTAGCACAATGGTGTGGCTATCAAAAAAATGTAATTCTGGTGTTTTTTTTTTTTCTCACTATGCCCTTTACTCATCAGATAATTGATTTTCTATATTGATAGATCAGGCATTTCTGAAAGCGGTGATATGAAATATGTGTTATTTTTTAATTTTTTTATTATTATATTTTCTAAATCAAATATTTTGATTGAAACTTTTCAAACAAAACAAGTTTTATAACATCCCCAGGGAGCACTGTTCTCCAAGCCCACCCCCCCACCTCAGAAAATCCCCAACATAGAAAATAAGTGCAATAATACCCAGTATGTTCATCACAACTCTGTGTGAAAGAGCTCTTATGCCGGCGTCACACGGTACGATATATCGGGCGATATGTTGTCAGGGTCACGGATTCCGTGACGCACATCCGGCATCGTTAGAGATATTATACCGTGTGACACCTCCGAACGACTGTGAACGAGCAAAAATACTCACCTTATCGTTGCTCGTTGACACGTCGTTCATTTTAAGAATGTTGTTCCTCCTTCTGCGCGCCGGTTGTTCGTCGTTCCTGCGGCAACACACATCGCTCCGTGTTACACCCCGGGAACGACAAACACAGCTTACCTGCGTCCCGACGGCAATGCGGAAGGAAGGAGGTGGGCGGGATGTTACGTCCCGCTCATCTCCGCCCCTCCACTTCTATTGGGTGGCCGCTGTGTGACGTCGCTGTGATGCCGAACGTCTTTCCCCCTTCAGGAAGAAGATGTTCGCCGTCCACAGTGACGTCGCCCGGGAGGTAAGTACGTGTGACATAGGGTTAACGACTTTGTGCGCCACGGGCAACTAATTGCCCGTGACACACAAACGACGGGGGCGGATACGATCGCTCATGCGATCGCATGATAGAGCGTACCGTGTGACGCCGACCTTAGGCATTACTAATACAAGATCCACTTTAATCCAACAAGTCAATTCTTAAAAGAGACCCAATCGAATTCTCTGCAGTTCTCTAGAGGCAAAACCTGAGCCATCTATCCAGGACACCCAGACTTTGTCAAACAGTCTCCATTCAGATATACCACTGTTTCCATATTTATCAGCCAATTCACTTTACTAAAATACTCTGGGATAAAGGGAGTCTGGTCATTCAACCGATACTGTGCTATCAGCTTCCTAGCCATGTATAACATCCTATCTACCACAGTTTTGCCATACTCAGCCATCACCAGGTCTTCAATGTACCCTAAGATACACACCAGAGGGGACTGAACCACCCCCATCGAGTAAACTCAATTAATAATTTCAATTATTTCTTTCCGAAAAGGGTCAAGTTTGGGGCATGATCACATCATGTGGATGAGATCCACACACTGAGTTTTGCACCTGTTACACAGAGGATTACCTTTAAGCCCGATATTGCATAGAAATTTTGGAGTTCTCCATTTTTGGTGTAGTAAATATATTTGGGATAAACGATGGGATTCACTGATGGATCCGGCACCCTCTCTAAAATATACATCCACTGACCATCTTCAATGGGGCCAATGGCTCCCACCCATTTCTCTTTAGACTTAGATGGATACTTTGAGAGTATTAAATCCAGTACTTCACAATAACAATATATTACTAAAATTAGGCCCCCAGTGGTTTTAACCTCAGCAATTCTGTTTATGACCTTATTTTGAGGGACCCCTTACTCCACCTATATTCCCTCTGCTCACCATGCATGTCACAATTGTAAATATTTGTCAAACTCCTGCCGAGGTAGCTCAAACTCACCCTGCAACTGTACAAATTCCTTCAACTCCCCATTTTCCCACACTATATGAGTGAATCCCAATATTCCTTTCCTTTCACACGTATTAAATCCTTGCAGTTTATACAGGTTCGGAATCCATGTAGTAATCCAGATTGAGGTAAACTGGGAGATACCATTCAAGTTCTGAATGGTTCTTATTTTCCACCACAGTTTGTGCAATAACAAAGGTGGTATACTCTCCCCCTGAAACGCAAACCTTCATGCCTCTAGTGCCCCGTATAAATCCCCGGAGTTAAGAAATTGCTGTAAAAGTAATCATTGTATCCCACCCCCGCCCGGATCATTCCAGCTTCTAATATATTTCAGTTGGGCTGCCATAAAATACGCTTAGGGATTTGGAGTTGCCAGTCCCCCCTCTCCCTTCCACCTCTGCAGTAGTTCTAGCTTAATTTGTGGTGACTTTTTCCCCCAGATCAGTTCCCTGAACAAACCATTAATTTTATAAAAATACCTTTGTGAGATCCACACTGGGAAGTTATGCAATATATACAGTAATTGTGGCATCCAGATCATTTTAAGTAAGTTAGTACGTCCCATCAATGACATCGGTAGCTTTACCCACATACTCAGCTTATTATGAAACTTTTCCAACTGCACGATAAGATTTAATTTCTTATATATATATATTAATGCCAAGGTATTTAAACTCCAAAAGCACCTTTAAGCCAGAATAGATGTGCTCATTGTCTCGATTCCCTTCTACCGAAAGCAGTATCGGCTTGTTGCAGTTGATCACTAAGGCTGCTTTCACACTACGTTTATTTAACATGCGTCCTGAACGTTTTTTTAACGCAGAAACGGATCCAGTGCAAATGCATTTTCATTTCAATGCATTTGCAATGGACTCGCGTCTACATGCGTTCACCTGCGTTTGCGTGCGTTATAGTGCGGATCCAGCGAGTTGCAGTTTTTTAACATCTTTCAAAAACGCTACTTGTAGCGTTTTTGAGCTGCGTCCAACTTCTGCAAATTGCTGGATCCTGACTAAACAGCACGCAAACGCAGGTGAACGCTGGCATGCTGATAGACAGGATCCTGCTTGCTCTACTGAGCATGCCCAGAAGCCAGCCCCGTGATCAGTCCCTCTCTCTCCTCCTCTCTCTCCTCCCTCTCTCTCTGTCTCTCCCCCTCCCTCTCCCCCACCTGAGAGCTGCGGACACTCGTAACCAAGGTAAATATCGGGTAACCACTTATCTTAGTTACCCGATGTTTACGTTGGTAACGTGTGCAGGCAGCCGGCTCCTAGCAGCTGCAGACGCTTGTAACCAAAGTAAATACCCGATGTTTACCTTGGTTACAGCCTCGCAGCTGTCAGAAGCCGGCTCCCAGTCTATCACGTTTAGTTCCCCTCACTCCCGATCACATGACTCCAATGCCCGCCCCTAAACATCCAGTGACAGGATCCTGCAAAATAAGACATGCGTTTGCATGCGTTTTTTGCTGTAAAAGCAGGATCCGCTTTTGCAGCAAAAAAACGTTCAGGACGCATGTTAAAAAGACGTAGTGTGAAAGCAGCCTAAGCCTGAATAATGGCTAAAGTCACCAAATAATGTCCATCGCCACCTTCAGGGATGATGAGACCTCTGCTAAAAATAATAGGGCGTCATCCGCGTAAAGCGCAATTTTTACTTCTATAGGTCCTCTCTGAAACCCGTGTATACCAGCATGAGCTCTAATAAATATAGCAAGGGTCTCAATGGCCAGTGCTAAGAGTAAAGGGGATAGGAGACACCGCTGACGTGTACCTCGATGCTATTCATAAGATGCTGATAAATCCCCATTCACCCTCATCCTGGTGTCGGGTTTTTATAGAGCATTTTAACCCATAAAATAAAATCCACGCGCAACTCAAATTTAACCATGACCTCCCACAAATACTCTATTGAATCAAATAGTTTGGCAGCATGCAGCAAACATGACTTCTGTCGCCCGGGTTATCCACTGGTAAGTGAAAATTAAGAAATAACCGTCTGATATTTGTTGCGGTGGACCTAGCAGGCATAAATCCTGACTGAGCCATACGTACCACTTTAGTTATAACCTTATTGAGCCTGGAAGCAAGAACTATTGCAATGATCTTAATGTCAGTAGCGATATGGGCCGATATGAATCTGGGAGCAAGCGATCCTTGCCCGGTTTAGGAATGACTAGTATCACTGCTTCTTTCATGGACCTTGGCAAAGACCCTTCGCTAAAAGCCTTTTTGAGGGTGACAAGCAAATGTGGTAACAAAACATTCCCAAATTTCTTACAAATTTCCAAAGGGAGACCATATAGTCCTAGGGACTTATTGTTGGCCATGGACCGCCAATTGTAATTTATCTAGTATTATAGGGCCATTTAAATAAGTCCAATCAGCTGCAGAGATTGTGGAGAAGTTTATTGAATCTACTATTGTGACGGGGTATGCAACAGAGCAGTGAGGGACGCCAGGCCAAGGAACAATCCAAAGGGCTTTATTGGAACCACAAAGATAAAGCAGCAAACATAAATATAAATCCTTCAAATCTGCAAGGAGTCCACAACAAAAAAAACAAAAGATCCAGGGGCACTGCCTGGTATTCCGATGCCAGGGAAATTAGGGCAATGGTCCTTATATGAGTTCCTTGAGTCCAACAGGGTGAACAACAAAACACAATCCCACGTGGCCGCGGATCTCCAGTCTGTAACAGTCCACACACACAGACCCCAGGATCCAGCCTCAGCTATAGATCCTAGTACGTCTCCAGCCAAGATCCAACTAACTGAACTAACATGTTCTTCTCTCCTGGGATCAGCCCCTTAGGTGGGCACACCTCCCCCTGGCCATTTGATGCATGAATGGACTTTAGACTGCTGGCTCTGTTCTGTTTACCAAGTTGTAGATTGGAGAAGTCCCATGCTGAAAAGAACAATATATATATGCAACCCCCACCAAATCAATGACAATAGCTACTGCTGAAGCCTGATTGCAATATGATACATGCTGGGGGGAAGGTATGGTCACTTACATCCCAAGACATTTCAAAGTGTTCAGTAAGTACAACCAAAGGAAAGTTACATCACATCCTGACATAGTATTACAGCAAATACAGTGAGAAGGTAAAATACATCACATGGCATCTTATACAAAAAATATGGGATGGAGAAAATTACATACATCATGACAATTCCTTCCCCTCCCAACTTGTGTACGTACTAGGGACCTCTACAGGTCGCTGGTTAAGTACACGCAGGCATGGCTGACAGGACTCAAGGCTCCTCTTGCCTGGACAGTCCATCTGCATTTTGGGTGTTGGCTCCAGGTTCTTTAGTGTATGATGAAGATGTAGGGTTGAATGTTCAGGTCCAGTTTATATCCTCCTTCACTTAAACTCTGCTTCCTGCACCCACAAATCGGCATTGTATATCTCCCACATCATTGGCTAGGAGTATGTCTGCAGGAAGGCCACTCATCACACCAATTATGCATTGTTTTGCCCCAAAGCCATAATCCAGGGTCACACTCGCTCTTGGAATGTATCTTTGAGTACCTCCAGCCAATTCAATGGCAATTCCTGGTCCCTTTTGAATTGCTTCTGGTTGAATTACTCGGGGATCTGCGATGGTGAGAAAAGCCCCAGTGTCACGAAAGCCAACAACTTTTTGGCCATCCAGCACGACCTCCTGTAGATGTTTATGCTGAAGATCATAAGAACGCGTGGCTGTGGCTCGCACTCCATAGACTCCTGGTAGGGAAGTCAAGATATCAGGGTCACTTGGCAAATCATCAGGGCCTGAATCCAGCTCTTCTCCTGCTGAAGATGTCTGTAGATAATGGACAGGCAAAGGTGGTCTGCAGCTGTTCTGCCTCTGAACACCTGGACAGTGAGCTTGCAGATGACCAGGCTGCCCACATTGATAACATCTGCGCTGCGTCTCACTCCTTCCAGTTTGGCTTCTGGAGAAGTAGGTAGGAGACCTTGGTGACTGATAGGGAGGTGCAGGTGCTGGAGGTGATTGTCGATTTGGAGGATGACTCCACTGGATAGATGGGCATGTAGCCCGCAGATGTCCGGGATGCCCACAGCTATAACATCTCCGCTCTTCTACTTTCTCTCCTCGTCGTATTCCAAAAAATGTGGTAGAAACAACTGGAGGCACGTACACACGGGTATCCACATGAGGTGGTGATCTAGGTCGAGGAACATTGGACACTGAAGGACAAGGAACCTCTGGTGTTGGGGAGCTGGTCATTTTTGCTCCCTCTGCTAGCAGCTTCTTCCATTGAGGCTTGATAGTGAGCACCTCATCAGCTAGAGCAGCAGCTTGTTCCATTGTCTCTGGTCTCCTCTCACGCACCCATTCCCGAATCTCAGTAGGGCACTTGGCATAAAACTGTTCTTTTAGGATGACCTGGATGAACGTCTCCCAAGTTAAGGCCCCCTCTCCCTCCAGCCAGCGATGGCATACTTGTTTCAGTCTGTGGGCAAACATCTTGAAAGACACTTCTCCATCACAGGCTAATGTACGGAACTTAGTCCTATAAGTATCTGGGGTCATGGCATAATGTTCCAGAATGGTCTGTTTTATCTCCCCATACTCACAATTCCACTGAGGGTCCTTAGCTCTATAGGCGTCGGCAGTTCCACCCTCCAAGAGGCCCACCAGGTGTCTGACTCGCTCTCTTTCTGGGACCTCCATTAATCGGCACTGATGCTCAAAGTCCTGAAAGAAGCCCTCAATGTCACCTGCAGCTTCATTAAATGGCTTAAAGTCCTTGCGGGACACTCTGGAGAATTCCCTCATAGTTGGTGCTGTGGTTAAAGTTTGTCTGGAGCCTCTAGCTGCTTCCACAGCAAATCTCCTCTCCAGCAATGCCCTCTCCTTAGCTCCGCGAATAGCCTCCCTCTTATCTTCTATGGTGGCCTGATCTCCAAGCAGTGCCATCTCCTCCTCATACCACACAATCCATTGACTTTTTTGGGTATTTACCTCCAGCTCCCGTCTTTCCTCCCTTTGCTGTGGAAATTGTTCCTCGGTGCCATCTTGCAGGCAAGCGTTTTCCAATGCCTCAATTAGTTGCTCCTTAGAAAGTCCTTTGTAACCGACTCCTAATTCACGGGCCATTGTTTGTAGGCTCACCACAGTCCAGTTCTTGTACTCTGAGGTTCTGATTCCAGATGTTAATGGGCCGTTGTCCTCCATTCTTTCTGGTCTGATCCCGCCGCTACCACCAGTTTGTGACGGGGTATGCAACAAAGCAGTGAGGGACGCCAGGCCAAGGAACAATCCAAAGGGCTTTATTGGAACCACAAAGATAAAGCAGCAAACATAAATATAAATCCTTCAAATCTGCAAGGAGTCCACAACAAAAAAAAACAAAAGATCCAGGGGCACCGCCTGGTATTCCGATGCCAGGGAAATTAGGGCAATGGTCCTTATATGAGTTCCTTGAGTCCAACAGGGTGAACAACAAAACACAATCCCACGTGGCCGCTGATCTCCAGTCTGTAACAGTCCACACACACAGACCCCAGGATCCAGCCTCAGCTATAGATCCTAGTACGTCTCCAGCCGAGATCCAACTAACTGAACTAACATGTTCTTCTCTCCTGGGATCAGCCCCTTAGGTGGGCACACCTCCCCCTGGCCATTTGATGCATGAATGGACTTTAGACTGCTGGCTCTGTTCTGTTTACCAAGTTGTAGATTGGAGAAGTCCCATGCTGAGAAGAACAATATATATATGCAACCCCCACCAAATCAATGACAATAGCTACTGCTGAAGCCTGATTGCAATATGATACAGGCTGGGGGGAAGGTATGGTCACTTACATCCCAAGACATTTCAAAGTGTTCAGTAAGTACAACCAAAGGAAAGTTACATCACATCCTGACATAGTATTACAGCAAATACAGTGAGAAGGTAAAATACATCACATGGCATCTTATACAAAAAATATGGGTTGGAGAAAACTACATATATCATGACAACTATGTCTTAGTTTGGTCTTTAATGCAAAATCTTGGTAAAATTCTGAAAAGACCGACAATATTTTTGGTGAGCTATTGATTGTGCCTGTTTTGTCTTTTATGGAACTTACATACGATGATCCCACTTTAACCTTTGCAATTAAAACATGCAGATGACCTGCTTTCTCCCCTTCCTCAAAAAATCGCTGCCTGGCAAATAATCTCTTCTTTTTGGCTATCTCTATAACGGGTGTTGTACACCATTTGCACCCCTTTCCAATGGCGCATGTCCTTCTCTGCTCCTGACAAGACAAACTGCTTTTCTATGGTGCTCACTCTGTCTCTAAGAAAAATCCCAAACTGCTCTGTTTTGTCTTTAGATCCAGTTATAGCTTGTGTCAGATTCCCTCTCAAACAGGCCTTCATGGAGTCCCAAAGAACGTTCTGAGTGACCGAACCCTCGTTTAGGGGGAAAGTTTAATTAACTCCATATCAATCACCTGAAGCCAGAACGCATTTATAGGCCACATGGTCACAGATGATGGAGTTCTGGGCAAAAAAGTAATACTAACCAGAAACGGAGAATGATCGGGCAGAATTCTGGGTATTCAACCTTCTCCACCGCTGAAAGAATGTTCTCCGTACCCAGGGCCAGATCTATGCACGATAATGTGTTATATGTTTTGGAGTAGCAGGAAAACTGATAACCTTGGGGTTCCTATGATGCCATATATCAAAAAGCAACATCTCCTGTATAAGTACCCCAAATTTAGACATATGCGAATGTTCCATCGCTGTCCCTGGTTTAATCCTGTCCCAATATTGGTGTATGATATTATTAAAATCACCTATGTAGAGCACTGCTACATTCGGTATCTTATTTAGGAATGCCGCCACCATTTCCAACACTGTACTTTTAAAGGGAGGGGGAATATAAACGGCAATCAATATTATCTCTTAAAGTGGGCTTTGCACGCTACGATATCGTTAATGATTTATCGTCGGGGTCACGTTGTTTGTGACGCACATCCGGCGTCATTAACGATATCGCAGTGTGTGACACTTATGTGCGACCTAAAACGATCGCAAAAGCAGTCCAAATCGTTTGCTGTGGAGAAGTCATCCTAAAACAAAAAATCGTTCTCTTCTAATAAGCGATGTTGTTCCTCGTTCCTGCGGCAGCACACATCACTATGTGTGACACCGCAGGAGCGAGGAACATCTCCTTACCTGCCTCCACCGCCAATGCGGAAGGAAGGAGGTGGGTGGGATGTTTACGTTCCGCTCATCTCCGCCCCTCCGCTTCTATTGGACGGCTACCGTGTGACGTCGCTGTGACGCCGCACGACCCGCTCCCTTAGAAAGGAGGCAGATCGCCAGCCAGAGCGACGTCGCAGGACAGGTAAGTCCGTGTGACAGGGGTAAGCGAGGTTGTGCACGACGGGCAGCGATTTGCTCGTGTCGCACAACCGACGGGGGCGGGTACGATCGGTTGCGATCTCGCTAGCGAGATCGCAGCGTGTAAAGCCCGCTTTAGTCATTATTTTACATTGGAACGCAACCGTCCCCATCCACTTTGGATGTTATCAATTCCAGTGGGATGGATTAATGAACCAAAATGCTGACCCCTCTGGCATAACTAAAAAAAAGCAAAGTGAAAGCTACTCCCTATTCAGACCCGATTGAGTGATCCAGGTTTCCCATTTTCAAAATGTGTTTCTTGTAGGCATATGATTGCTGGGGATAGCATTCGGGCAAACTCCATCACAGCCGTCCTTTTTGTGCCATCCCCCAAACCCCTCACATTCCAGGTTAGAAATCTCACACTATTGGCCATAAATGTTCAAAGGATGTGTCATAAATGAGAGAGTGTCCGCAAGGAGATTCTGCTCCCCTGAGCAACCCCCCAATGACACATACATACAGTATATCTTAGCAATAGTGGTATACATTTGCATAGAACACAATTTTCAAGCTGTGCGGCATATTCTGAGAGAATATTTGCCAGTACAGTAAAATGATAATGACTGAAAGAAAAAATAAAAATAACACCCAAAAACCCCATTAACAACAAGAGATAATTCCATCTGAAAATGACAGACAGATGGAGGCACCAGTCCATCCTGCAACTGTGCAGGGAGCAACTACAGAATGTCAGGAGATCCACCAGACCGATCTCTACCTCCTGCTTTGACAGGATAATATCCAGAATATTAAAGTTTCACTGGGCCGTTGATAATTAGCTGCAAACAAAACAACAACCTACTATCGGGAAATAACCGATGGCAAATAGACATAAATTGGAGGCATTTCTTTAATAAATTTTGATGGATTCTTTGCTCATTCTGTTCAATCCAACAAAGTGCTTCTTTTGGATGTTAGAGGGAACCTGTCAGCAGATTTGTGGCCTATAAGCTGCGGCCACCACCAGTGGGCTCTTATATACAGCATTCTAACATAAGAGCCCAGACTGCTGTGTAGAACGTAAAAAACACTTTATAATACTTACCTAACCGGTCGCTGCCGTGGATTTGGGTCATATGAGCGTCTCCATTCTCCGGTGCTGGCGCCTCCTATTTCGGCCATCTTTGTCGTCCTTCTTCTGAAGCCGGGGTGCATAACGTGTCCTACGTCATCCACACTCCCCGGCATTGAGGTCCTGCGCAGAGCAGGGCAGATCAATGTATTGTAGTGCGCCTGCGCGGTACTGACGAGTGTGTATGATTTAGGACGCGTCATGCACACAGGCTTCAAAAGGAGGACAAAGATGGCCAAAAGAGGAGGCACTAGCACTGGAGAATGGAGACGCCCATATGACCCAACTCCACCGCAGCGTTTGTTTAGGTAAGTATTATAAAATTATTTTTACGTTCTACGCAGCGGCCTGGGCTCTTATATACAGCATGTTAGAATGCTGTATACAAGAGACCACTGGTGGTGGCCACAGCTTATAGGCCCCAAATCTGCTGACAGGTTACCTTTAAAAAAATGAGGTTTCTCCCAGAGCTGCAATCTTCAACTTTGCTGGATAAATCATGGAGTATGAAATTTGTAGGCTCCATAGCTGCCTCTTCACATCACCAAACTGCGCCCTTGGTTTTGTAATCTCAATGGAATAATCAGGGAAAAATGATATATCACAGCCATTGTAAGTGACCTTTCCTTTATTGCGGGCTGCTTTCAGGGTCAAACTTTGCCTGACATTAAGAATCTTGGGCTTTAAACCAGCTGGTAAAACAAGCTGGTATTAACCCCCTATTACCCAGCATGCCACCCGGCACCAGGGCCGCTAGAAGAGTTGGATACAGCGCCAGAAGATGGCGCTTCCATTAAAGCGCCATTTTCTGGGGTGGCTGCAGACTGCAATTTGCAGCAGGGGGGCCCAGAAAGCTTGGTCCACCCTGCACTGTGGATTCAAATCCTCAGCTGCCGAGTTGTACCTGGCTGGACACAAAAATTGGGCAAAACCCACCTCGTTTTTGTTTTTTTTTAAACTATTTCATGAAATTCATGAAACAATTAAAAAAATGGCTTCCTTATATTTTTTGTTAACAGCCTAGTACAAGTAGGCAGCTGGATGTTGGGGGCATCCCGTACCTGCCTGCTGCACCTGGCTAGCATACAAAAATATGGCGAAGCCCATGTCATTTTCTTTTTTAGTCTTTGGGCAAAAAACGTAAAAAAAGGGCCTCCCTGGATTTTCCATTGCCAGTGAAGGTATCACCAAGCAGTGGAGGTTAGCAGCCAGTAGCTGCTTGGGTTGCCCTAAGCAATAGAAAATGCAGCGGGAGTCCACGCATTTTTTTTTACCCCTAACCCTAGTTTTATTGTTATGTGTTTGGAGGGGTTTTTTTTTCATTTTTTAATGAATTTTAAAAAAAAATCGACATAGGCTTCGCCCATCAAGCACCCGAGCATTTTACTACTCACTCATCCCTACTCATGACCACACAGCCAGCAGAACAAGTAATCACATCAGCTGACTCCGGAGCCGGCCGATTACGTGTTCTGTATCTCCCTTCATCCATGTGCGAGCTGTGAATTCAGCTGAGTTCGGCCGACACTGGAGTCCGCTGATCTGAACTCAGTTGAACTGCAGCCCACACACTCTGTGATGGATGCAGCGAGACAGAGAACAAGTAATCAGTCAACACTAAAGTCCGCTGATCTGAACACAGCTGAACTCCTGACCACACAGGCTGCACACGGTCACAAGTGATCGGCAGCAGGCAGTGACTGCTGTTAACCTGCATCCATCGAAGCGTGTGCGGGCTGTGAGATCAGGAGTTCAGTTGACTCCCGATCAGCTGACTCCAGTGCCGGCCGATTAAATTCTGTGTCCCGCTGCATCCATTTAAGCAGCCATAAAAAGTAGAAGTAGAAGGATCTGGTAAAATAAAGTACCGGTGAATTGCGGTTGCATGCGTATGCACAGGATCCGGTCAAATGCGGTTTGCGGTATTTTACCCACAGACAAAGAAACGCTGATGTGAAACCAGCCTTATAGTTGCAAAAGGACCCTAAACACTCCTGTTGGCATTTAGTGCTCCATTCACACAGAGGAAGATTTTGTGACCAATAGTCATGAAATTGTGCGAATCCCAGAAGTTGGACCATCAGTGATTAAATATTTATTACCTATTCAGTCATTAGAAATGTTTTCATACAGAACAGATTATATATCTTCAATGTCGTGTCTACAACACAAGGTATGATTGTATAACCTGAATTTTAGTATTTTATAACAGGCTGCATGTGTTCTTAACTTGTAACTACTAGATAAAATCTCCTGGAATGTTGTACTTAGCTTTAGGTCACTTTGCATCGTGACTGTACAGTAGACGTAAACATTTGTATGTGATAGCGTGACTTTAGAACTACATTAGCAAATCACCTCCAGCTAAGAAAAGGATACACCTCATTTCCTAAATAGTGGTTGTAGTTAATTATCATATTGCTTAAAATAATCTCACCTTTGTTTGTTAGTACTTACATTCTTCAGGCATGTTTACACCCAGCAATTTTTCAAACATTTGACAGCTAATGTCAGGTTATGGTATTAATCAGGAGATTAGGACAAATAATGGTGTAAACCTACCTCACATGATTGTTTAATATTTTAAAAAATCGTCTGTCTTTTCTGCATGGCAATGTATAATCACACTTGACTTCACCTCATTATAATTACTAATGTTAATTCTGGGAAAACACATGTCATGGAAATGAGTGCATGGTAATTCTACAGGGCGACTATTTCATGAATGTATCAAACAAGTCAAACGGTAAGTGATTATTTGTGGGAAAAATAATTACATCAGCAAAATAGTAGATAATGAACCAATTAACTTGAACTACAATTCCATTATTAAAGGAGCTGCCCACATCATTAAAAAAAAATGTGGCCATTATGTTTTTGTGGACTTTGTATTCTTTAAAGGGGTTTTCAGTCTTGGGACAAAGGTCTGTAGTCTCTCTATATGACAGTAGCCAGTTGAATCACGAGAGCATGCAATCGGTGTGACCATGTGTAGACTAGACTTATTCAGCTTTACTTAGTAGACATACAGTATATTGAAAGAAGCAATCTCATCTAGTTGGAAAGTGATCAGACTTCTCCGTCAGCCTCCACCAATCGAAAAACACTGCTCAAGGGAAGGCCACGGGAAGTGGGTAGATTGGCCACACGTCCCTTCATCAGAGGTTATTTTGAGAAAAGTTTATTGCAGTCTGTAAGGAAGGCTAAACTAATAAATTGGCGAGGTTTTAAATACAGGTAGATATTTTGGTAGGTACACTGGGTACTTTTCCAAAACCCTTATTTATAAAGAAGGTCTCTACTTCTGCTGTCTCACCAGTTTGAGCAGTTAGCTACCTGCCATACTTCAGACAGCAGATTCAAACTGTTGTCTGCAGGCGACAGCCACATTATCTGAGTCCTCAATACACAGGTACAGTCAAATACAATGATGGAGCGGAAACCCTCAGATTCCTGTTCTACCATTCAGTTTTGGTAGAGGCTGCTGAAGGGCATTCTGGTCATGAGACATTATCAGGTCACATGTCTTGGCAGCAGAGGCTAAAGTGTGACCGGACACTTCTGATATGTAAATATTGAGAGAAAAGGAAGAAGTGTTCACTGAAGTCACATAAGATGTTTGTGGGGTGATTTAATGCGCAAGTGGGATAACTGTGTGGGGAGACACATGAGCATCACTGGGATATAATGAAGAAGCGATAATGGGTGATAATGATGAAGTGTGTATGGAGTCATTATGGGGGGCATCATACTTTGTGTATGGACACTAGGGATATCATACTGTGTTCGAGGGACACTGGAGCATAATATTGAGTGTGGTGGCACTAAACTATTTGAGAGTGGACACTGTGTGGGCATCATACTTTGTGAGTGGAGCACACTAGGTGCAGATATCTGCTACTTTATTTATTAACCCCTTAAGGATGAAACCAGTTTTGTACTAATGACTGGGCCATTTTTTGCAATTTTGACCAGTGTCTCTTTATGCTTTATGAGGTTATAACTCAGGAAAGCTTTAACGGATCCCAGTGATTCTGAAATTGTTTTTTCGTGACATATTGTACTTCATGATAGTTATAAATATAGAATGATATTTTTTTCTTTTATTTGTTTATTTGCTTTTCAAACTTTTAATTTTGATGCCCTTAAACCAGAGAGTTATATCATACAAAATAGTTAATAAATAACATTTTCCACATGTCTACTTTACATTAGCGCAATTTTTTAAACAAAATTTTTTGGGGTTAGGACGTTAGAAGGGTTCAAAGTTCATCAGCAATTTCACATTTTTTCAACAAAATTCACAAAACCATTTTTTTAGGGACCACATCACATTTGAAGTGACTTTGAGAGGCCGAAGTGACAGAAAATACCCAAAAGTGACACAATTCTAAAAACTGCACCCCTCAAAGTACTCAAAACCACATTCAAGAAGTTTATTAACCCTTCATTTGCCTCACCAGAACAAAAGCAATGTGGAATGAAAAAAATCAAAAATAAATATATATTTTACCTAAAAATGTTGCTCTTGCGCCAATTTATACACTTTTTAAAGAAGTAACACAACAAAATGGAACTCAAAATTTGTTAACCAATTTCTTGTGAGCGCGCTGATACCCCACATGTGGTCAGAAACCCCTGTTTGGACTAATGGGAGGACTCTGAACAGAAGGAGCAATATTTGAATTTTGGAAAGAAAATTTGGCTGAAAAAGATTGCAGACACCATGTTGAATTTGTAGGGCCCCTGAGGTACCTAAACAGCAAAAACCTCCCACAAGTGACCGCATTTTGGAAACTAGTCCCCTCAAGGAATTTATCTAGATGTTTGGTGAAAACTTTGAACCCCCGGGGGCTTCACAGAATTTTATAACGTTGAGCTGTGAAAATAAAACAAATACATTTTTACCACAAAATTGTTACTTCAACCAAGTAGCTTTTTCTTTTTTTACAAGGGTGTCAGAAAAAAATGCACCAAAAATGTATTGGGCAATTTCTCCTGAGTATGCCAGTAACTCATATGTGCTGGAAATCAAATGTTTGGGTGCATGGTAGGGCTCGGATGGGAAGTAGCGCTGATAAAACTGCAAAATTGGCTGGAATCATTAGTGGGCGCCATGTCGCATTTGCAGAGCTCCTGAGGTACCTAAACAGTGGAGCTCCTCCACAAGTGACCCAATTCTGGAAACTAGACCCCTCAAGGATTTTATCCAGTGGTATAGTGAGCATTTTAAACGCACAGATACTTCACAGATTTTGGTAACCGTAGGTCATCAATATCGAAAATTTTCTTTTTTTTTCACAAAAATCTTGCTTTAGCATCAAATTTATCACTTTTTCAAGAGGATACACCAAAAAGTGGACCCCACAGCTTGTTATCCAATTTCTTATGAGTGCAGGGATACCCCACATGTGAATAAAAACCTCTGTTTGGACAAACAGGAGGGCTTGGAATGGACAGAGCACCATTTGAATTTTGGTAAAGCTAAAATAGATTGCGAGCACCATGTTGCATTTTCAGGGCCCCTAGGGTACCTATGCAGCAGAAACCCTGCACAAGTAACCCCAATTTGGAAACTAGACCCCTCAAGGGTTTTCTTCAGGGGTATAGTGAGCATTTTGAACTCTCGTGGGCATCAGAAAAATGTTGCTCTAGCAGCAAATTTCTCACTTTTTGGCTATGTGCCCACGATCCGGCGACACTGAGTCTGTGGAGATGTGAGTGATGTCCACGGCCACGGTCCAGGTTCGGGCTGCTGCTGACTTTAGCTCTATTCGCAGAGAACTCTCGTCTCCGCAACATAAATTGACATGTTGCAGCACCATATGTCAGTTTATGCTGTGGAGAAAATCAGCACCGTGAGCAGGAGATTTCTAAAAATCCTCCCACTGCACTTCTACTGCACAACGCAACGTTATGGACGCAGCAAAAACTCAGCTTCCAAAACTATTGAAACCCTAATCGCGGGCATGCAGCCTAAAAAACTAGGATGGATGGACAGACAGATGTCAAACACATATATAATGTCCCACCCCCTACATATTCTAAGCTGGCACCCTTTAGTGACTTTCATGTGGCACTAAAGAGTGCCTAGACTTGTATTTAGCCAAAAAATAAATAAAAAAAAAATAAAAACGTGGGGTCCCCCCATTTTTGATAGCCAGCTCGGGTAAAGCAGACGGCTGCAGCCTGCAAACCACAGCTGGCAGCTTCACCTTGGTTGCTTATCCAATTTGGAGGGTCCCCAGGCTCTTTTTTATAATTATTTACAAATAAATAATAAAAAAAAAAACATGGGGTCCCCCCCAAATTGGATCACCAGCTAAGGTAAAGCGGACAGCTGTGGTCTGGTATTCTCAGGGTGGGAAGGTCCATAGTTATTGTCCCTTCCCAGCCTAAAAATAGCAGGCCGCAGCCACCCCAGAAGTGGCGCATCCATTAGATGCGCCAATCCTGGTGCTTTTCCCCAGCTCATCCTATTGCCCTGGTGCGGTGGCAAACGGGGTAATATATGGGGTTGCTACCAGCTGTGTAATGTCACCTGGCATCAAGCCCTGGGGTTGTGATGTCACGGCGTCTATCAGATACCTGACATCACACACCCAGTCAATAATTAAAAAAAAGACAACAAAAAAAAAATTATTTGAAAAAACACTCCCCCACACATTCCCTCTTTCACCAATTTATTGAAAAAAAAAAATCTGGTCCGCCGTAATCCATTTTGGAGTTTCCACAACAACTCTGTGTTCCAGGATATGGGGATATGCTCAGGGAACGTATCCACCATTTTCTGGAAGTGCAAGCACTCCATTTGAGGAGTGTGAGTGCAGTGATACTGCACTCACGCTCCCCAGCCCGCTCTTAAGGTCCACAGCTCAGCATTTTGAACCTGCAGTAAGCTGTGTCCCTGCGTGAAAAGAGCTGGCTGACAGCCGCTCTGCGCATGTGGCCAGCATTTCCCTGAAGACAAGGAGAAGGAGGGGCGCGGGGGACCGATACTGCAGGAGGTAACGAGGGAGACCGGGGGAGACTGGGGTGACAGCCTGACAGGGGGTGACCTGGGAGGACCTTTCTGTGCCATCTGCCATCTGACATTTCAGATGGCACAGAAATCAAAGAAGAAGTATGAATGCGGCGGGACACGAATCATGCGGCATCTGCCATTTTAGATAGTCGTCGGAAGGGGGATGGGGACGGGGGACGGGGACCGGGGGGGAGGAGATTTTAGCCACACCGGGGACTGGGGGAGGACATTCATCTCCCATCTGACATGTTTGATCATGCCAGATGGGAGAAGAATCATTTTTTTACCAGCGCAACATTAACTTTCACGTCGTCGCTGTTACACGGTTTGTGATCACGTGAATGGGGACCAGAAAAACCGACCCTGCTCGTGATCTCCAGGGTCTCAGCTACACCCGGTAGCTGAAATCTGGATATTTTCTGACTATGGGGGGCGCTATACCCTTTTTTCCGACCGCCGTTAAAAAGCGGCAGATCGGAAGAAGTACCCTTAATTACCGTTAAAAGGCGTATCGACGGTCGTTAAGGGGTTAAACACAATTGTTTATTTATTAAACACAATGAAGACTTCTAGAGGTGACCCAATTTTACATTTTACTTAAAGCCATAATGTGCCTAACTCCAACAATGAGTACATTAGAGCTTAATTGGAGCCTTTTTAGTTTGAAAAATTCATGGGGGTCACATTCAACTTTACTAAGACATAACAGCTATTTCTTGACATGAACAAAAAAAATGTTCTCACCCAGTACAGTAAACAGATAATTTCCATACCTTGCAATGTTAAACACATACAGCATAGTCCATTTGACCAACACAATCCATATCTCTATTCGACCATAAGATGGGGGCACAGTCTTAAAGTCACATCCAAGTCTATATACAACTTTCTCTTCAACCCAACATGGAAAATCGGATAACCATTCACCCTGCTCCCAACATTGGTCTTTAGGGTGAGGGCACAGTCCATCGGGGTCAAAGTCCATTGCTAGATTGGGTAAAGTAGATGGCAAAGGGCGTGCAACCCTCTCACAGCTCAATATCCCTCAATCCAGAAGAGTGGCAATAAACTTTGGCCACCCATTGCTATCAACAGGGAGTTGAGAATCCTATGCATTCAGGGTTTCTAGTACTGTCACAGTTGAGGGTGCAACAGGCACAACGAGGGCATCTAGGCATCCAACTCCTTCTTTAATAGGGCTTGCCCTGCTATGCTCAGACCCAGGTTTCTTTTTCTCCATTTCTCCGAACGTAAATGGCTAAGTTGGCACCTGGGTGGGCTGTTATTTCCGGCAGTCACGTGATATTTTCCACCTCCTCGGGACCCTAAAGACTTGCGGTGGTACCTCTGCTGCTTCTCTTCACATTAGCCTCTAAGTTTTGGGGTGTTACAGCACTTGAAATGGGCACCTCTCATTGGGGTGGCACGGTCACAGAGGATTTTTTATCTCTGGTCTCATCTGGGAGACCGCTATCACAAACCAACCGCGCTGCCCATCGCTCAAAACTGGACCCACTGACTCAGTTGTAGACTGGGACTGTGGCAGAGGGAGCTTATATTCACATAAACTCTGTCCAGTGTAGTCTTTTTCCTCTCTAAAGGTCCAGTCACACTAAGCAACTTACCAGCGATCCCAACAACGATAGGGATCGCTGGTAAGTTGCTAGGAGGTTGCTGGTGAGATGTCACACTGCGACGCTCCAGCGATCCCACCAGCAACCTGACCTGGCAGGGATCGCTGGAGCGTGGCTACACGAGTTGCTGGTGAGCTCACCAGCAACCAGTGACCAGCCCCCAGTCTCCTAGTTACAGCACACATCAGGTTAATTAACCCGATGTGTGCTGCAGCTAAATGTGCACAGAGCAGGGAGCAGCGCACAATGCTTAGCGCTGGCTCCTTGCTCTCCTAGTTACAGCACACATCGGGTTAATTACCTGATGTGTGCTGCAGCTACATGTGCACAGAGCAGGGAGCAGCGCACAATGCTTAGCGCTGGCTCCCTGCTCTCCTAGTTACAGCACACATCGGGTTAATTACCTGATGTGTGCTGCAGCTAAATGTGCACAGAGCAGGAGCCGGCACTGGCAGTGAGAGAGGCGGAGGCTGGTAACAAAGGTAAATATCGGGTAACCAAGGACAGGGCTTCTTGGTTACCCGATGTTTACATTGGTTACCAGCCTCCGCAGAAGCTGGCTCCCTGCTCACTGCACATTAGTTGTTGCTGTCTCGCTGTCACACACAGCGATCTGTGCTTCACAGCAGGACAGCAACAACTAAAAAATGGCCCAGGACATTCAGCAACAACCAACGACCTCACAGCAGGGGCCAGGTTGTTGCTGGATGTCACACACAGCAACATCGCTAGCAACGTCACAAAAGTTGTTCGTTACCAGCGATGTTGCTAGCGATGTTGCTTAGTGTGACGGGGCCTTAACATCCACTCACAAAATGGCACCATTTTGCATATACCTTGACAGCCAGTTTTACAGCTCCACCTGAATGGGATCTATTCCGGCTGACCCTCCCAGTCTCCTGCTCCTCTCACTGTTACTCTGCAAAGGGCGGACCTTCTCTTTCCACTTTGTCTGATGGGGTAGGACACTCTGATATATGGGCTGGCATTTCCAGGTGTGGTACTCCCTCCTATATGTTAACCTCTCGAGGGCTGGACCGATCTTTGCACCCTTCCACTTCACCAATGCCCACAATAGACAGTATTTTCTTTTTGAGCTGTGCCGTCGACTGCCATCTTGGAGCCTATGCTCAGCACCGCTATTGACCAGGCAACGGTCACCATTTTCTTCATCGAGTTTGCATTCCCTTCAACACTAGGATCTTCGGCAAGGCATGATCTTTCCAAATATGCGAAGTGTAGAGTGATGTGGGGCGGTAATGGTGGGCAAGGTGTTGATTCCTGATGCCCCGGCACACTACATGGAAGACAAGTTCCTAGCTGGGTGTGTGGACTTCTGCTGTGTGAGCAGTATGCCTAGGTAGCTGCACAGTGTGTTAATGAAAAATTCTGCAATACTTTTTTTTTTAATCCTCACATACAGTGGTATCTCAGTTTTCATTGACATCGGTTATTGTTGGTTTCAGTTTTCGTTAATTTTTTGCACTAAAGATTTGCTTTGTTTTTTGTTGATTGCCTCGGTTTTCGTCTGTTTTTGTCTGCATGCCCACGTGACTACACTACTAATTTTGAGACAACAAAGGGTGATCCATGCATTCTCCGGCTCTGGTTGGTGATGTGAATATCATCCCACTCATCAATTTCAAAATGTATCTAAGAAATGTAATATAAAATGTGTTTATTCTTTACATTAGTGTTTTATATTCATTTAATATTCCTTTTATATTCATTTCTTATTGTTTTTTGTATTAAACACTGTCTTTATTCTCTATAAAATGTGTTTTTATTATGTATTTTATAGTGTCTAAAACAAATTAATTGGATTTACATTTATTTCCTATGGAAATAATTGCTTCGGTTTCATTGGTTTTGTTTTTCATTGATTGTATTGAGACGGATTATCAACAAAAAACAAGGTAGCACTGTATGTTAAAGGGAATTTGTCAGCAGGTTTTTGCTATTCTATGTCAGTGCAGCAAAACATAAGGCATAAAAGCCTAATTCCAGGGATTTGTCACGTATTAGGCTGCATGTTGCAGTTTCAATGCAATCAGCATTTTCCCTGCAAGAGATTAACACCGTAGTATCAGACTACAAGTCACAGGAGAGACAGTCAGGCTAATCTGTGTAACTCCACCCCCATCGCTGATTGGTTGCTTGCTCACAATGCACACAGTCTACACAGGAAGCTGAAAGTCAGAAGTTTGGGCGTGGTTATACACAGTTTAACTCTTAGCTCTGCTACATGTAAATCAGACAAAACAGGCATTCTATGAAACTACACCAAGCAGCTCAGTAAGCGATACATTGCTTTCTTGCCTTATGTTATTTGGCTGTCAGATTATATAACAAAAACTTGGTGACAGATTCCCTTCAAGTTGTCTGCTTGCAGACAGTCAAACATTTATTGCGTTACATTTAGAGGCTTAATACCTTTCATGAGCATAGTCTATTGAGTAGCAAGGGAACATACAACTGCAATCAAAATTAGTCGACCAGCACTCGACTAACTTGGCTATCTTCATCATCCCAAAAATATGGATGGATAGAGCAGAAAAATGCATGTTCAGTCTCCGCTCTTCTCAGATCACTGAAGTACAACCTGTTGGATTTTCAGTGATCAATAGTTTATTCCCGTTCCATATCAATAGAAGATAACTTAATATCTTGGTACAAGCTCTTTAAGTGATGTTTGGAAGTGCTATTTCTAAAATAAAGTTATAAAACAAGCTAAAAAAATGAAACCACATTCATTTTTAGTGGTGGAAAACTTGCTTAGTAGGCTTGTGGCAGCATTTTTATCTTACCCAATGATTTATGTCTACAAGCATGGATTTTAAACTATCATATTAAGATATAACATCGGTTACATATTTTGCCCAAAACATCACAGAAAAAGAAATAGTCTTACCATTACCAATGACTAGCAGGATGCAGCAGACACACATGATAAAGGTGTGGTGGGGGGGTGCCAGCACATGGGACAATACTGATGAAATACTGTGTGCATTTGTTATACTAGGCAGCCATGAATTAATAGGTTTTGAGTGGTTGTTTCATCAGTATTTTGCCCCTGTGCTGCCACCCACCTTTTTCAAAGGGGCTTTCTGCATCCTGCTAGTGCATAGATAATCTGATAAGGCTATTTGTCTTTCTGTTATTTTTTTTAATTTATGTCCAATGTGAACCATTTTTTAATTTACATTTTTTACAGACATAAAGTTTCAGAAACATAACCACAATTGTTTTTCTGTGTAACCTACAGTAATGTGCTATTTAACACCGCTTTAAAGGAAATGTGTCATCAGAAAATTACCTACTGTATAAATCAGGTTTATATGTAATATGTTATTTTTCTTTAATGTTTGATAATTCTTTCTCAATTTTCCACATCACTATTTATATAAAAAATGAGAACAATTATCGTTTTTTCAATAGCGCTATGACTAATACTAGCCTCATATGTCCTGTTCTGTACGCATGAGTTTTCAACATTAGCTAAACTTACAGTATAACAAGTTGTTGCTCCAAATTCCAGCAAAATACGTTAATGCATTGAAATGAATATAGACTCAAAATAGAAGTGCCAGTAGAAATGAAAAACCATGTCTGAAAATATTTGTGCTATGTGATGTTAGTAAAAAAAAGCAAAAATACAAAAGTTCTTATGGATTCAGAAAGTCCTCAGAAAATTCCAGTTTGTAGTTTAGTTCTTTGAGAAGATTTGGGACTTATAAGCCTGGTACATTATCTACATTAATGCTTAATATTGATTGTAATTTGTATCATGTTCATAAAGAGGTGTTACCAAATTTAGAAATGATTCGCTATAGACATGATAGGTGAGAACTCCCCATTTGCCAAGAACCAGGGTGTGAAGAGAGCAGTAGTTGATCACATGCACCTCCAGTCCATTCCATTCAATCTGTAAGGGGCCTCGGAGATAGCTGAGTGGAGGTGTGCATGATCAATAACCGCTCATTTCACATGGGGATCTTCACAACCCCATTTCTCGAGATTGGTGGGGGTCCCAGCAGTCAGTCCCCCAGTGATTGGGAATGGCCAAAGAGTCTATTTAAAATAAACAGAGGCTCTCTTAAAAATGTATATAGTTAAAACAGATTTTAAGAGGAGTTAGAAGCAGCACTCATCACTTTGTACTCATAAGTATTGGTGAGTGCCACTTTTTACTCTGAATATACTGATTCACTGGTTGATTCTCGTGTGGATTTAATGGTGTGCTATGCAGGATCTCTTTACTACTGTTTGTAAAGTTAAAACGTCTTAATTTAGTTATAGATGAATAAATTATCTGTAGCAGTGTATTGTCTTGTAAGCATTAATATTGACGTTATATAAAATGTACTTGTGACGCCCTGGGCAAGCCAGGGGTCACAGGTCACAACACCACCACACCCCACACCCCAGGTAGGCACATCACAGCTAAACTACAAATCCTTGTTGCCTTCCTCCAGAGGCTGATTATTCACACCAGGGGGTGGGCCAGGCGGTTGGCTCCGCCCACCGAGGAGATCACAGTGCTGGAGGCGGGAGAAACCAGGCAGTTTAAGTCTAGCTAAGGGCTAGAGAGGAGTCCAGTGAGGGACATGAAGGAGTAAACAACAGAGATTAGCCCAGGCAGGGCTTGAGTGCAGTTCAGCAGTTGAGCCCAGGCAGGGCAAGAGTGGAGTGGAGTGAAGAGAAAGCTCAGGGAGGAGCAGGAGTGAGGAGCTAAGTGAAAAAGGAGGAAAGCAAGTGAAGTGAGAGTAAAGAAAGAAAGCCTGAAGGACCCAGCTTTGTGTAGGGCCAGATCAGCAAGGTCAGCGACGGCGGTGACTGTCTGGAGGGGGACCGTTTGGAAGTTCCTGGAAGGACCCCGTTGGCTGTGTGCCCGGTGGTCTGGAGCAGTGTTCCGAAGGACAGTCAGCACCAGGGCAGGGGCCTCTCGGACCCCGGCAAGGCTAGGAGTCGCCAAATTTGCCGAATCCGTCAGTGAAGGGGACGTAGATCCCCCAACAACCAAGTCCCGATTGAAGGCAACAGCCCAACCCGAATCGGAGAGACACCGCCACCGCCACGGCACCAGTTTCTCAGGGCCAGCGCCTGCGGGCAAAGTGTAGAGCTCCTCCGGCCCAGATTGTAGTCGGGGAGCGGGTAACCGGAGGGAATCCACCGCTACCACAAGTCAACCATAGGTGCAAGGAAGAGGGACATCACCGTCACCTACCGGGAGTGCAGGTGCAGCCGTCTGTGGGACCGTCCTACCAGCCGTTTGGTTTACCGTACAAACTGTGTCCACGTCTCAGGCTGAGTGAGTACCACGGTGCCGCAAGGCACAGCGCTGCCCCCGCGTCCCTGCGCCCATCAGGTCCCGCACCTCACAAACCTTCACCGGGCCCCGGGATCACCAACCGCTGCCCACGGAGGGGCAACACAACACCTGGCTGCTCCGCATCACCATCCCCGGGATCCCCGTATTGAGCAGCGGTGGTGAAATCACCACAACCGTGGGTGGCGTCACGGACAATAATCATCCCCACACCCAACAACCCCCCTTTCACTCACGGGCGAGGAGTGCCACTCGAGAAACCCCCCGGGATCCGGCCTACGGCTCGAGCCACCACTGAGCAGCGGCCGCCGGACCCGAGCAGAAGGGGGTGAGCGTAGTGTGCTGACACCCTCCTCCCCGCCCGCGACATACTTGTACAGTGTTAAAAATATATACTGACCAGATAGGGTATGCTTTTACTTTTCAGCTAGGTAAAAAGTTGTATTCACCCAAAATAACTAGTTCCTAATAAGTATGTCTTCAGTTTCATTCATTGCAAATTGCTCCAATCATGACTGAAAAAGAAAACCTTTTTTCACTATTATTATATTGGTGTCAAATGAATTCCATGGTCAATTCTCCAAGATAAATTGTGTAACTAGATCCACAAATAACAAGTGATTGGGCAGATGGCTTGGAAAATGGAGCACTGTTGTCAGACATCAGAGAATTTGGGGTCAAAGCTTATTTTCAACAGATATTCAATGACAAGCAGGATGTGTTCCCAGGAAAATGGCCTTGAGCAGTGTCCTCTTAAAAGGAAAAGCAGGTGTGCATATGTGAGAGTCTGCCCCTGGTTGCTCAGGGTTTAGAGCTGATTTATGTTTTAATCAGCTGTAAAAGTTCTTACTGGCCGTAAAGACGCATTTTTCTAGAAAACTCGTATAGCACATGCCTTGACTCAAGTCTTCCTTTTTCTTAATAGGGCTAATGTAAGTTTCTATGACTCGTATGGGACTATTTTCTATTTGTAGTTTAATTGTATGCAAGTTCACAAATTGGTGCATAAGACAATACTGAAGTCCTTAGATAATGAAGACTAATGTTATTTCCTGTAGGTAGTCACTATTTCTCTGCTTTTATTTTCTGATCTGCATTAACATAGTTCTCATCTTTGGTGGGCCAATGGTCTCAGTTTTCTTTTGAAAAATATATAGTTACATCTTAACAATGTCACCTAAATATGATGTGAGTTGTTTGTACGTAAGCACAAATCAAAGAAAATAAATTAAAATGTCCTAACTTCCTAGTAATCTGTTATTTTGATAAATAACAGCTAAAGAGATGAAGGAATAAATTCTAGTGGAATTGAACTCTTCAAAATGCACATTCGACAAAATGCTGATTTTTAGTAATTTGCTTCCCCATGGATTCAGAAAAGGGTGGCTATTGGTCACCATTTTTCATTTTCTTAACCCATTCACCCCAGGTGACTTTCTGTTTTTAGTTTTCATTTTTTCTTCCCTTTCTTCCAAGAGCCATAACTTCTTTGATTTTTATATCACTATAGCCATATGAGGGCTTGATTTTTACAGAACACGTTTTGCTTTTGAACGACACCATTCATTCTGCCCCATATTGTACTGTTGAACAAATGCCCCATATTGTCATTGGTGAACTTCAAATTGGCCTGGACATGTACTGGTGTGAGCAGGGGTCCTGCAGGATTTTAATCCATGATGGTGTAGTGTGTTACTAATGGAAATCTTTGAGACTGTTTTCCCAGTTCTCTTCAGGTCATTGACCAGGTCCTCCCATGTAGTTCTGGGCTGGTTCCTGACCTTTCTCAGTATTATCCTTACCCCACAAGGGGAGATCTTGCATGGAGTCCCAGATGATTGACGTTCATCATCTGTTTCTTCCAGTTACTAATAATTGCACCAACAGTTGTCTTCTCACCAAGCTGCTTGCCTATTGTTCTGTAGCCCATCCCAGCCTTGTCCAGGTCTACAATTTGGTATTGACCATGGTGAAGAGGTTGGCATGTGATTGAATGAGTGTGTGGACAGGTGTCTTCTATACAAGTAACAAGTTCAAACAGGTGCAATTAATACAGGTAACGAGTGCAGAGTAGGAGGGCTTCTTAAAGAAAAAATAACATGTCTGAGAGAGCCAGGTGATCAAATACTTTTTTCATGCAATAAATGCAAATTAATTATTTAATAGTCACACAATGTGTTTTTCTGGATTTTTTATTCTGTCTGTCACAGTTGAAGTATACCTCTGAAAAAAATTACAGACCTCTCCATTCCTTTTTGGTGGGAAGAGTTGCAAAATTGGCAGTGCATCAAATACTTATTTTCCCCACTGTAGATATCAGAGGACCCATGATGTGCCAAGAAAACCTTTCCCATAGCATATCTCTAACTTCACTAGCCTTAAATGTTGACATTTGTTAGGAAGAGCTCATCGATTCACCTTGCACTATATTCTGATCCTCTTTTCAGCATTGTTCAACAGAAATCTGGATTCAACTAACTACATATTTTTTCATTGATCCTCTTTTTGCACACTGGAGTCTTTTTGTTCTGTTTCCATTTTACGGCTTGTGACAATATCTGAGTTTTATTTCGTTGTAGTTTGATTGACAGTCTGTTAGAAAGAAGCATTCAGTTCATGACACCCTCCTCTAAAGGGTACTTTACACGCTGCGATATCGGTACCGATATCGCTAGCGAGCGTACCCGCCCCCGTCGGTTGTGCGACATGGGCAAATCGCTGCCTGTGGCGCACAGCATCGCTAACACCCGTCACACGGACTTACCTTCCCTGCGACGTCACTCTGGCTGGCGATCCGCCTCCTTTCCAAGGGGGCAGTTCGTGCGGCGTCACAGCGACGTCACACGGCTGCCGTTCAATAGCTAAGGAGGGGTGGAGATGAGCGGGCGGAATATCCCGCCCACCTACTTCCTTCCTCATTGCCGGTGGACGCAGGTAAGGAGATGTTCGTCGTTCCTGCGGTGTCACACATAGCAATGTGTACTGCTGCAGGAATGACGAACAACATCGTACCTGCAGCAGCAACGATATTTGGAAAAGGACCGACGTGTCAATGAGCAACGATTTTTCACGTTTTCGCGCTCGTTGATCGTCGCTCCTTGGTGTCACAAGCTGCGATGTCGCTAACGGCGCCGATTGTGCGTCACTAACGACATGACCCCGACGATATATCGTTAGCGATGTCGCAGCGTGTAAAGCCCCCTTAACTCTTCATCAACAAGTTGTTCATCTTCATAAGTTCCCATTCCAGTAGACGTTTTTCCTCATTCCCATGATTCTAGACTATCCACACCAATGCACAAGAAAAACCCCCAATGCTGGCAATGTTTTTATTGGTCAACAAAAAGGCAGGCACAAAAAAACTTATTTTCAATGATTCTTTATAATAAACTTATAAATTTCAATTTGCAGTATACTTTTATCCACCATATAAATAAAACATAAAACAAAAATCAATAACCACTTTAACCATGGTGAAATAATTAACGATGTGTAAGCAGCTTCAAGCTTGATAAAGGGGAGGCCCCCAAAACCTCAGGAGTGAATGATTTACATTAGCCACTTATACCTCATTTACCATTTATATAACTATATTTCACCCTGGTGAAAGCGGTCACGTAGACTTTCAGGGAAAATAATTTTTCTATGTTATATGTTATATAGAGGATATATGTACAGTGGATATAAAAAGTCTAAACACTCTTGCTAAAATGTTAGGTTATTTCGTCATGTAAAAAATCATATCTAGAAGAAGAATCATTTCAGAACTTTTTCCACATTTAAAGTCACCCATAATGTGTACAATTCAATTAAGATACAAGATGAAATAATGCTAAGGGGAAAATAAAAACTAAAATAATGGGGTTGCATAAGTGTGAACAACCACCTATATGTCACGTTAGGTATGGGGGAGTACCAAGCAAATAGCAAAAGGGAAGGAAAAGGAAACCCTGAGTCTAGGGAATATGGAGATGGTGACCCATGGAAACCTACCACTAGCCCCAGAGGTCCCTCACCACCCTATAAATAGGTTCCACACTTATGCACCGAACCGGATACCAGACCCTAGGATGACCCTAGTGCTGGGCCCTACATAGGGAACGGGTGGGATGAGCTCTTCATCAACCTCACTAAACACTAAAGAAGACACGGGGAGCACACGCATGGGGAAAGCGCATGAACAACTTATCTCCAGATGCCTCAGAAAGAAGTACAGCAGAGCAGCAGTGAGCCTACAGATGAATGCAAGCCACCTGCTTGCATCAAGCGCTTGTGAAGGAACTGAATATCACAACCAGCACAAAGTCCAAGGAAAGTGAGAGAATTTAAACCCAAAAGGAAATACAGATGAATAGAAGTTGAAAAGAAGAAGAGCGCCACAGGGTCTTAAAGGGTAAAGGATGAAAACCCAGCAAAGGACATACCTAGTACACAGAATTTAATAGCAGGAGTAATAGTAAATCAAGGACCATGTTGCACAGCCAAACGCTGTGACCTTCTATTGCCAGACACCACAGGACTGTCTGTCACCCATGAAACACACAAGACACTATAATTGGGATGTGGTTGTCTTCACAATTAGCCAATTATATTTAACTTCATATTAAAGGGAATTTTTCAGTAGAATCAACCTTCATGAGCTGTCTATAAGGCTATGTAAAGTATATACAGTGAAGAAAATAATTATTTCATCCCTTGTTGATTTTGTAAGTTTGCCCTTTGCCAAAGACATGAACAGTCTATAATTTTAAGGGTAGGTTAATTTTAACAGTGAGAGATAGGAAATCCAAAATAAAATCCAGAAAATAACATTGTATAAATTAAGTTCTGCTCAAATGTTTTCATACCCCTGTAGATTTTTTGCTTTCTTGGCCTTTTTACACAGAATATGAATGATAACACAAAATCCTTTTTTTCACTAATGGTTATTGGTTGGGTGAAGCCATTTATTGTCAAACTACTATGTTTTCTCTTTTTAAATCATAATCACAACCAAAAACATCCAAATTACCCTGATCAAAAGTTCACATACCCTGGTGATTTTGGCCTGATAACATCCACAGAAGTTGACACAAATGGGTTTGAATGGCTAATAAAGGTAACATCATCACGATCAGGTAGACCAACAAAAATTTCAGTGACAACTGCCAGGAAAATTGTTTGGGATGCAAAGAAAAACCCACAAATAACATCAGCTGAAATACAGGACTCACTGAAAACTAGCGGTGTGTCTCTTTCCAGATGCACAATCAGGAGGCACTTGAAGAAACATGGGCTGCATGGTCAAGTCGCCAGAAGAAAGCCATTACTGTGCAAAGGCCATAAAAAATCTCATCTGCAGCACAGAGACAAGCCTACAAACTTCTAGAACAAGATAATTTGGAGTAATGAGATCAAAATTGAACGATTTGGCCACAAACATAAATGTTACATTTGGAGAGGTGTCACCAAGACCTATGATGAAAGGAACACCATTCCTCCTGTGAAGCATGGCGGTGAATCGCTGATGATGTGGGGATGTGTGAGCTAAAAAAACACAGGAAACTTGGTCAAAGTTTAAGGAAAGATGAATGCAGCATGTTATCAGTAAATACTGGAGGCAAATTTGCACTCATCAGCTCGAAAGCTGCACATGGGACATACTTGGACGTTCCAACATGGCAACGATCCAAAACACAAGGCCAAGTTGACCTATTATTGGCTACAGCAGAACAAAGTTAAGGTTCTGGAGTGGCCATCTCAGTCTCCTGATCTCCTTATCATTGAGCAACTCTGGGGAGAACTCAAGCGTGCAGTTCATGCAAGAATGCCAGGAATTTACAGAAACTGGAGGCTTTTTGCCAAGAAGAAAGGGCAGCTTTACCATCTGACAAAATAAAGAGCCTCATCAGCAACTAATACAAAGACTTCAAGCTGTAATTGATGTTAGAGGGAGCAATACATGGTATTATGAACTGGGGCATGTGAACTTTTGATCAGGGTTATTTGGATGTTTTTGGCCATCATTATGATTTAAAAAGAGAAAACACAGTAGATTGACAATAAATGGTTTCACCCAACCATTAACCATGAGTGAAAAAAAAAGATTTTGTGTTATCATTCATATTTTCTGTAAAAAGGCCAAGAAAGCAAAAAAATCTACTTCGGTATGTAAACTTTTGAGCACAACTGTATATAAATTTATTTGCATTTTGCAGAGAGAAATAAGTATTTGATCCCCTGCCAACCATTAAGAAGTACTGGCTCCTACAGACCACGTAGATGCTACTAATCAATTCGTTACCTGCATTAAAGAGAGCTGTCTTAAATTGTCCCCTGTATAAAAGACTCCTGTCCACAGACTCAATCAGTCACACTTTAACCTCTACAACATGGCCAAGATCAAAGAACTTTCTAAGGATGTCAGGGACAAGATCATAGACCTGCACAAGGCTGGAATGGGCTACAAAACCATAAGTAAGACGCTGGGTGAGAAGGAGACAACTGTTGGTGCAATAGTAAGAAAATGGAAGAAATACAAAATGAGTGTCAATCGACACCGATCAGGGCACCATGCAAAAATCTCACCTTGTGGGGTATCCAGGATCATGAGGAAGGGGAGAGATCAGCCTAAAACTAAACAGTGGAACTTGTTAATGATCTCAAGGCAGCTGGGACCACTGTCACCAAGAAAACCATTGATAACAGATTACGCCGTAATGGCTTAAAATCCTGCAGTGTCTGCAAAGTCCAACTGCCCGAGAAGGCACATGTACAGACCCATCTGAAGTTTGCCAGTGAACACCTGGATGATTCTGAGAGTGATTGGGAGAAGGTACTGTGGTCAGATGAGACAAAAGAAGCACATTGGGTCATGGAGTGGCCTAGCCAGTCTCCAGACCTTAATCCCATAGAAAACATATAGAGTTAGCTGAAGCGTCGAGTTGCCAAGCAACAGCCTCAAAATCTTAACCCTAGAATGCATACCTCAGGCCTCGCAAGCTTGTTAGATTACTTGTTTTCTTTTATTTGCAAGACTACTTTAGTTAGTATTTTGAAACTCTAGTTATTCCCCGGGTAGTTGTTACTAATTACCAGTTGTTCATATATTTTTATGTTATAGGCACACAGGCCTAAAAGGCCCCAGGTATGTGAAAATGTAGATTTCTATCGTTGCGTGTTCTAGGGTTAATGATTTAGAGATGATATGCAAAGAGGAGTGGACCAAAATTCCTCCTGACAAGTATTAAGTCTTGTTTGCCAGAGGGATCAAATACTTATTTCACTCTGCAAAATGCAAATAAATTTATATAAAAAGTTATGACACTTTAATACAATGTAAAGTAATCAATGTACAGCTTCTATAGCAGCATACATTTGGTGTGCCTTCTAAAGAACTCAACACACAGCCATTAATGTCAAAGCCATTGGCAACAGTGAAAAAGGCCAAATTGTGTCCAAAGTGTCAATATTTTGTGTGGTCATTATTATTTTAAAGCACCGCCTTAACTCTCTTGGGCATCGAGTTCACTGGAGCTTCACAGGTTGCCACTAGAATCCTCTTCCACTCTTCCATGACAACATCACGGAACTCGTGGATGTTAGTTACCTTGTACTCCTCTTTCCATTTGAAGATGCTCCACAGATGCTCAATAGGGTTTAGATCTGGATACATACTTGTCCAGTCCTGCACCTTTACCCTTAGTTTCTTTTGCAAGGCAGAGTTTATCTTGCAGGTGAGTTTGGGGTCATTGTCATATTCGAACACTACCCAGTTTCTGAAGAGAGAGGATCATGCTCTGCTTCTGTATGCCACAGTACATGTTGGCATTTATGGCTCCTTCAATTAAAGGTAGCTCCCCCCAGCCTGCATTATTCATGCAGCCCCAAACCATGGAACTCCCACTACCATGCTTGACCGTAGGCAAGGCACACTTATCTTTGTACTGCTCACCTGATTGCTACCACATACGCTTGACACCATCCGAACCAAATAAATTCATCTTGGTCTCATCAGAACACAGGACATGGTTTCAATAATCCAGGTACTTAGTCTGCTTGTCTTCAGAAAACTGTTTGTAGCCTTTCTCATGCATCATCTTTAGAAGAGGCTTACTCCTGTAATGACTGCTATGTAGGCCAATTGCAGTGTGGGGTGTATGGTATGAGCACTGACACGCTGAACCCCCCCTTTAACTTCTGCAGCAATTCTGGCAGCACTCATACATCTGTTTTGAAAAGATAACCTCTAGATATGACGCTGAGGTTATGCATTCAATTTCTTTGGTGAGCCATAGCGAAGAATATTCTGAGTGGAACCAGTCTTGTTAAACCGTTGCATGGTCTTTGCCCCTGTGCTGTAGCTCAGTTTAGAGTGTTGGCAATCTTCTGATAGCCTAAGCCATCTATATGTACAGCAACAATTCTTTTTTTCAGATGCTCAGAGAATTCTTTGGCATGAGCTGCCATTTTGAACTTTCAGTGACTGGTTATAGTGTTTGAGCAATAATATTAAATGTAACACATTTGCTCCTAATTCACACCTGAAAGCTTGTAACACTAATGAGTCACATGACACCGGAGATGGAAAATGGCTAATTGAGCACAATTTGGCAATTTTCACTTAGGGGTGTACTCCATTTTGTTGCCAGTGGGTCTTGACATTAATGACTGTGTATTGAATTATTTAGTGGGCACACCAAATTTACACTTATACAAACTGTAAACTGACTACTTTAGATTGTACCAAAGTATTATAATCTCAAAGCTGTGCCATGAAAAATATAAAATATTTACAAAAATGTGAGGGGTGTACTCACTTGCGTGATATACTGTAGGTCAAAGGAAGCTTCATAAAATGATACATTGATATCTGCGATCCCATGTCTTGTTTTAGATTCCCATTTTTTATGTATGTAAATGAGCTGTTTCAGACTATGGGCCAGACACTGATCTGCTTGAAAATCTGCCTCCAGGGCTTGTTTTTAATAAAAAGGGTATTACCAGTGTGACACATATAACTAACACAGTACAGTTACAGTACAATTGAATGTTGATTCTTACAAACACATGTTCTGCAGCTCTCACAGCTCTGCTGTATTTCGATAATATTGCAACATTGGCTGCCTGTAGTACTGAAAGAAACTTGCAAATTTGTCAATTATAATTATAAACAGTTCTGCAGTAAGATCAGATATGCAGAGAGCAACCATTAAATATCACATTAGTAACTCCCCTTTTCAGTTAAAACAAACACTGCAGGTAGACTCTCATCTAGATCAGTGTTTGGCCCATAGCCTGGAACAGCTCATTTACATACGAGTATAACATGGGGCTCTCTGGAATAAGACATCAGATCGCATATATCAAAATTGTATTTTATTCAGCTTCCTATGAGCTACATGTACATTTAGATGGCATAGAAGAGTTGATCCTGTTGACAGATTCCCTTTAAATAGGAGTCAGTACACAGCTGCCATCATTTAAAGTTGTTTTGCTTCTAAAGTTTAGTTATTTTAAAAGGATTTTCCTGTTTTTTTTATTAGTTGCATTTTGCAGCAAAAGCCTTGATCTGCAAACAGCATACAACACAGAAAAGGGATCTCATTGTTGAAAGTCAGGAGAAGGGTTGAAAAATAACATTTCCAAGGCATTATATTATACCATGAAACACTGTGATGGTAATGAAAAAGTGACTTAAATTTGGCACAACAGTGACATTACCTAGAAAAGGACAAATCTAAAAAACTGAAGGCATGACAAAAATAAATTTTGTCTTGATTTTGCCAATAGGCCTACAGCAAAATTAAAGGAGCTGCAGGAATTTCTGGCAAGTATTGGTTATATAATACATATGACAACAGTGTCCTCATATTCTGCAAATGTTTGACCTGTGGTGTTGAATGGTAACTGTAAGACTAAAAACTTTTCTTAAAAATAAAAACATCAAAGTATGGGTAGGTTCTGCCAAAACCTACATCAAGAGTGCCAGAAGCATGTGAGAAAATATTACATAGTTTGATGCGACAATTATTTTATGTTTTGTTTGGCCATAACTCCATAAGGTATGCTTGCTAGGAAGCCAACAATGTGCATCAATAAAAGAAAACCATTCCCACAGAGAAACATGCTGGAGGCAACATTATGCATTGGGATTTCTTTTTAGCAGCTGGAACTGGGGTTTAATAGTGGTGGAGGGAATTTTGAATAGTTCCAAATATCAGTCAATTTGCTTGAAAACCATCAGACCATTGCTAAAAAGCTGAAGATGAACAGAAATTTCACCTTTCAGCACCACAACGATCCTAAGTATATTAAAAAATCAACAAAATAATAACTGCTCCAAAAGAAGATCAAAGTTTTGGAATGGCTCAGCCAGACCCCAGACCTGAATCCAACTTAAAATCTGTGGATGACCTTAAAGCATAATTTTTTTTAATTTTTATTTTATAAATCAATAGTGCACATAAAAATAAGCAACTGTGTATTATATCTTATCAGACAAATCTGCTTCTTTCTCTACCAGAATGGCTCAGTCATTATCAACATTCTCAATTTTGAGGTAAAATCTGTATTCACTGAAGACTTTCCCATTGTTAGAATGGCAGTTTTAGTGATTGCTGTTGGATAATGGTTCTCAAGAAAAGCTGTACAATGATACTTCAATAACAATGTGTGATATTATATAGTATAAGGGTCTTTTTACTGAATTGAAGATTTTTAATTTCCCTGCTGGCTTAGCACCAATGATTATGCCTTGTTCTAAGCAGCTCTGATCAATTGATTTTCTCGTTCTAAAATGGATTCACACTAAAACTGATCCACAGAATATACACTCACTGCACTTTTATGCTGCACGTTGAGGTCACTGGCCTAATAACATACACGGAAGCTCCATTCGTGAAAGATCTGGTGTCTCTAATAAAGTGGCCATTCAATGCTGCATATTTCCCTCTGTAGGAAGTGCTTGGTATGTCAGGTTGTTCATTTTGATTAGAAGGGTTATGAATACCATGGCTGTTTAGGTAGCCAGCTGAAAAAAAAACAGTCCCTATTTTACAATCTCCAAAATGGGATCTTGTGTGGATGTCCAAAATTTTCATTTGTTCAGTTTTGATTTTTATTTCCAACCTTCTTTCTGCTTATAATAAAGTTAGAACTTTGTCAGCTGAAAATCAACTCTTAGCACTTTAAATCTTTCTTTTTTTTCAGTTTGCAATGTGTTTCTTATAAAGCATAAATCTAATATATCTGAAATGCCTCGATCATAAAGCCAAGTATGACAAGTCCATCTTTCATGATCTGATCATATCCAGAGGGCAGAATTTATTTACAGCATTCATGGTTTGATAGTCAGTACTTTGCAGAACCTTCTCAGTTTAGCATTCCTTTGTCATTAGATTCGCCATATGACTACTTAAATTATAAAAGCTTGGAATTTTAAAAGGAAATGAGCATCACAAAAAAAGTGTTTTAACATATGGAACAATTTCACTGTGTGCAGAATTATTAAGCAAATGAGTATTTTGACAATATCTTCATTTTGAAGTGGTTATAAATTATGTTGTGAAGACCGAACTTTTAAATTGATATTTTACATACAGTATGTCTTCTCTAAGAAAGCAAATGCAATATGAAATGATCTTCACTCTACTGTCTAAGGAAGAAAAGAATCCACACTATAAACAAAGATGGTGAGGGAACACTTAGCTAATTTAAATGAATTTACATCTCTTGGTCCAAATTAATTACATCCTAGGGCACACAAAAATATAAAAAGAAACAAATATCCAGCTCACCCCAAGACGTCCGCACTCCTTGTGGTGTTGAAGCACGAGATCCTGCTGCTGTTCAGCCTCTGAGGCACAGGTAAACAAAGGAATGATCCAGCTTCAAGTTTCCATAAAAACACAGCTTTAATGAAAAACTTTTTTAAAACACAAAGAATATTTTTCTTGTAATAAAGATAAGCCACAAAAGTATACCATCTCTGAGTCAGGAAAAATCCAAAGGTTCTTTAAACTGCAACCAGACGCGTTTCGAGCACATGGCTCTTAGACCTTGGAGGTCTTGGAGACTTAATAGCTGTCTACAAATATCTGAAGGGATGTCACAGTGTAGAAAGATTCTCATTTGCACATAGAAATGTAACGCCCCAGGGATGCTGATCCTCTTCAGGGACGCCACAGGGTCTTCTTCTGTATATGGCAAACAGGTATGTCAGTTTTGTATATGTGTCATGACGCCACTCACGGCTTGCGGTCAGGGATATGGACGACCGCCACTGCAGATTTTATGAGCGTCTGGGACTGATGGAGTCTGCAGTCAGATGGTGTGGCCTCCCATGAGTGAGGCAGGCCCCAGGAGCTCAGGTGTGTAGAATAACGGGTCCCAGAATAATTCAGGCAAAGTCCAAAAGTCATTTAACTGATTTTTATTCACACAGATGTTATGGTGAGCTGACCCGGGCGTTGCTGTGATGAACCAGGTAGGACCAGGGGCTCCTTCGGGCCAGTCTGAGGGTGACCAGTTAGATCGCCTTCCTAGCACTTCTGTGTTCAGATAACCCCTGACTTGAAGTACCATGGAGTCTATCCAGGGAGTCGCAACTGCCTTTTCTCCCCTGTGTTTGGCCCGTTTGCCGGCAGCGTGGACCAGGTGAGATGGCTTCAAGGTCTGTCTCCTTATGGGTCCCTGCGTTGCTGCTGAGGCTCGGACTCTGTGTGGTTGGTGAGGTACTTATAGTTCCCCTCACTGGCAGGTTTAGCAGATAGTTAAACTGGAGTCTGCTCTAGGCACATGTTCCCTGTACGTGCCTAGTCACCCCGGTCACTTCTCTCTGACTACTTGGTGACCGTTCTCCCCCGCCAACTGTCACTACACTGCGCAGAGTCTGACTAGTGGCCGCGTGCGTATACCCTAGCGACCGCCGCTCACCACTACCAGACTGGCTCGCTCCACTCCTTTCCTGACAACCTCTGCACTTTAGCTCCCAGCCTCTTCGCTCCACCCCTTGATGAGATTTGAAAGCTATCCCCCTCTGGAGACTACCCAAGGGTCCCCTCTAAAGGTGTGGGAGACCTGGTTGCTATGTGTCTGTGCGTACACACCTCGTTCTGGCCCTTAGGATTACCTGGAAGTACTGTTTCAGCATAAGTGCAGTACTCAGTGGTGCCTGACCGAGTCAGGGGCGCCACAAAAAACACCGCAACCAATGGAGTGAAACTGAAAGGGAGAAGATACAGATTATATATTGCTAAACATTTTTAACAGTGAGGGTGATCAATGAGTGGAACAGGATGCCACGAGGGGTGATAAGGTGGTGAGTTTTTCTTCAATTGAAGTCTTCAAACAAAGGCTGGATAGACTTCTGTCTGAGATACATTGAGCAGCGGGTTGGATACATAGACCCTGGAATTTCCTTCCAACTCTTAAGCGGGCTTTACACGCTACGATATCGTTAATGAATTATCGTCGGGGTCACGTTGTTTGTGACGCACATCCGGCGTCATTACCGATATCGCAGTGTGTAAAACTTAAGAGCGATCTGAAACGATTGCAAAAGAGGGCAAAATCGTTTGCCGCGGAAAGGTCGTCCTGAAATAAAAAATAGTTTTCTGCTTATTAGCGATGTTGTTTGTCGTTCCTGCGGCAGCACACATCGCTATGTGTGACACCGCAGGAGGGACAAACATCTCCTTACCTGCCTCCACCAGCAATGCGGAAGGAAGGAGGTGGGCGGGATGTTTACGTCCCGCTCATCTCCGCCCCTCCGCTTCTATTGGACGGCTGCCGTGTGACGTCGCTGTGACGCCGCACGACCCACCCCCTTAGAAAGGAGGTGGTTCGCCGGCCAGAGTGACGTCGCAGAACAGGTATGTGCGTGTGATGCTGCCGTAGCGACAATGTTCGCTACAGCAACGATCACCACATATCGGCCATACGACGGGGGCGGGTGTTATCGCGCTCGACATCGCTAGCAATTGCTAGCAATGTCTCAGCGTGTAAAGGCCGCTTTAGTCTGTGATTCTCTTTTTCATCTCCCAGCTGTATAAAGTTGAATGCTTATTAAATAAAGCATATCAGGTGATGTGCATTTCTGAGGATATCACCAATCTTTATCAAAGTGTGCAGAAATGTAAGGCAGCTTGTTTTTCTGAAGCAAAATGTGTCAAAAGTTAGATCAAATTAACTCAGTCAAAAACTTGTTAAAATTCTTTAGAGGGATGCAGCACGCTTGAAATTGCTAAGATATTGGGGTGTGATCTCAAAACCATCAAACGTTTTGTTGCAAATAGTCATCATCTTAATGAAAACGTGTTGAGAAAAAAGACACACATTAAATGCCAAAGATTTGAGAAGAATCAAATGTAAAGCAACCAGGGACCCTGTTACGGTTGCTGTGGCTCTGGAGACTATGTCCGGATTTCTTGCTACTGCACATGTGCAAGCGCTGGAGACTAAGTCCTATCTTGGAGCCATTGCACATGTGCGGATGACATCATCGCTGACACGAGGTCACATGTCTCTGACACCTTCTATGCCGATTGGTCGCTGGTCATGTGCTTGTGACACTTTGCTCGGTGATAGGCCAGCGTGACGTCATTGCTGTCATTCTGGCAGCGGATTGGCTCTGGTGTCCTCCATCTTGGATGAGGCACAGAGTCTATATAAGACCCTGACGCACGCCGCCCGGCGCTCAGTCCTCTTGGTTCATGCGTGAGGGTAGACGCCCTGTGCACGTCCCTCTAGGCATCTCTCTGTCTATGTTAGGTGAGCGCTACCGGCAGGGTAGCGTTCTTATACCTTACAGCTTCGGCTGCAGTCCGTATCCTTACCTCTTAGTGGAGCGGACATAGGCAGGTGCCTGAGGCACATGGTCCGGCTGGGCCTTGTGATTCTGCTCGTAGGTGGACGTTGCCGCTAGGGTAACGTTCCTTATACTGCGTCTGGTAGTTGTTTGTATCCTCGCACACTAGGGGAGCGAACAGAGGTAGGAGCTTTGTGCGGCTTATGGTGCTGTCCGTCTCTTTTGCACCACTAGAAGAGCGGACCTAGGCAGGTGCCATATCTAGTGGTTTGTGTCCTCGCACACTAGTGGAGCGAACGCAGGTAGGAGCTTTGTGCGGCTTACGCTGCTGTCCGTCTCTTTTGCACCACTAGAAGAGCGGACCTAGGCAGGTGCCATATCTAGTGGTTCGTGTCCTCGCACACTAGTGGAGTGAACGCAGGTAGGAGCTTTGTGCGGCTTACGCTGCTGTCCGTCTCCTGGCACCACTAGAGGAACGGACCTAGGTAGGTGCCATTTCCCACTCACTGCTTTTGTCTGTGATCTTTAACAGAGACCATTCCACACACCCTCCAAGTAAGGGAGGAATTGCTTTATTTTCTAATTATATTCCTCTGTGAGTTTAACAGAGGTATTGCACTCTGCACTTGTGCTATTATTTTTTACAGTGGCACATTTATATACCCCTTATCCTCTGCCATAGGCTGCAGCAGAGTCTTTGCACGGTGGACCCTGACTGTCTGACATTCCTTTAGGTTTTATTATCAGACAGCCCCCCGTAACATTAGGACTGAGCCAAGGGTCTGGCAGTTATGGCAGAATATCAGCAGTTACACTGTTACATACAAGTACTTGAGTCGCGGCTCAAGAGTATAGAGGATAAACCTCAGACCATGGTGACATCTGCACATGATCCTCGACTTACTCTGCCAAACAGATATTCTGGCGATGTCAGATCATGTCGTGGTTTCATTAGTCAGTGTCAGATACACCTAGAGGTCAACTCTTCTCGCTTCTCTACGAAGAGGTCCAGAGTAGGCTTTATCATCTCCTTACTTCAGGACAAAGCCTTAGAATGGGCGACTCCCTTATGGGAGCGCTCTGATGTGGTTACTCTGAGACATCAAGACTTTCTTGATGCTCTTAAAGCGGTATTCATGGGTCCGCGGGTTACCCATGATGCGGCCCTGAGACTCTTAGATCTATCTCAGGGTTCGTTATCCACTAGTTCTTATGCCATTGCTTTTAGAACTCTGGTGGCAGAACTAGATTGGCCAGAGAAGGTGTTGATTCCTATCTTCTGGAGAGGGTTGGCAGGCTATGTCAAGGATGCCCTTGCTACTCGTGAGGTCCCTGCTTCTCTGGAGGACTTGATCACAGTAGCAACGAGGATCGACGTACGCCATAGGGAACGTAGACTCGAGGTCTCTTCCTCACGCCCTAAGCATCGGGCTATTCCAGTTGTTGACGGTCCACTACCATCTTCCTCAGCATCTGAAACATCTCCCACTCCTATGGAGTTAGGTCATACGTCCTCCAGACTACGCAAGTCTGGTCCTCCTATATGTTACGTATGTCGTCAGGCTGGGCACTATGCCAACAAGTGTTCTAGTCGTCAGGGAAACTCCCAGGCCTAGTAACCATTAGAGGGGGGTTACTAGAGACGTCTTCTGCACCCTCTAAGTGTAGTATCCCAGGTCAGCTCTCATTCTCTGAGAATACATGGCCTATTATGGCTTTTGTGGATTCCGGAGCTGACGGGACTTTTGTGTCCTCAGGATTTGTAAAAAGACACAATATTTCCTCTATCATGTTAGAGGCGCCTATTCCTGTCTGTGTTGTTAATGGGACTATGTTGTCTGACTCCATTACATTGAGGACAGTTCCCTTGCGCCTTTCCCTGCCTCAGGGTCACATAGAGGAGATTTCTTTTCTTGTTTTGTCTGAGGGTATAGACGACGTCCTTGTGGGTCTCCCATGGCTTCGGACTCATGCTCCTCACATTGACTGGGAGTCCGACAGCATTATTAGTTGGGGTTCGAAATGTCAGTCCCGATGTCTTCCCTTACCACCTAAGGTCGTTGCGGTTGCATCAACCGATCTCTCTCCCATACCTACACCCTATTTGGGTTTCGCTGACGTGTTCTCCAAACAGGGTGCTGAGGTTCTTCCACCCCATAGGCCGTATGACTGTGCCATAGACCTTATCCCAGGTTCGGTTCCACCTAAGGGCAGGGTTTACCCCCTGTCGATACCTGAGTCGGAGGCCATGTCGACCTATATAAGAGAGAGTTTAGAGAAGGGGTTCATCCGTAAGTCTGTCTCTCCCGCGGGAGCTGGGTTTTTCTTTGTTCGGAAGAAAGAGGGTGATTTGCGTCCCTGCATAGATTACAGGGGTCTCAACACAATCACAATAAAGAACAAATACCCATTACCTTTAATTTCGGAGCTCTTTGACAGACTGAGGGGAGCTCAGGTTTTTACGAAGTTGGATCTGCGGGGTGCGTATAACTTGGTACGAATTCGAGAGGGTGACGAATGGAAGACCGCTTTTAACACCCGAGACGGTCACTATGAATACCTCGTCATGCCTTTTGGTTTATGTAATGCACCCGCAGTATTTCAGGACTTCGTAAACGATGTGTTCAGGGATTTACTGTTATCCTCCGTCGTGGTGCATCTGGACGACATCCTGATTTTTTCTCCTGATCTGGAGACTCATCGTCAGGATGTCGTTCGTGTCCTTTCCCGTTTAAGGGAGCACTCTTTGTTTGCTAAACTCGAAAAATGTGTATTCGAGCAGTCATCCTTGCCTTTTTTGGGCTACATTATCTCACAAGAGGGTCTGGCTATGGATCCTGCGAAGCTCTCTGCTGTCCTGGAATGGTCCGAACCTCATTCCTTGAAGGCGGTGCAACGCTTCTTAGGATTCATAAATTATTACAGGCAGTTCATACCCCATTTCTCTACTTTGGTGGCCCCTTTGGTGGCCTTGACTAAGAAAGGTGCTAATCCAAAAGTCTGGTCTACTGAGACATCCCAGGCTTTTGAGGCAGTAAAAAGACACTTTTCAACTGCTCCCATTCTTCAAAGACCCGATGAGAATAAGCCCTTCCTCTTGGAGGTTGATGCCTCTTCAGTGGGTGCTGGTGCGGTCTTGTATCAAAAGAACGGTGCAGGTAGAAAAAGGCCGTGTTTCTTCTTTGCTAAAACCTTTTCACCGGCAGAGAGAAACTATACCATTGGGGATAGGGAACTGCTCGCCCTGAGATTAGCCTTGGAGGAGTGGCGTCACTTGCTGGAAGGAGCGAAACATCCTTTCCAGGTCTATACAGACCATAAGAATCTGACGTACTTACAAACCGCTCAGCGTCTGAATCCTCGCCAAGCCCGCTGGTCCTTGTTTTTCTCCCGCTTTCACTTCTCCATCAACTATCTGTCTGGGAGTAAGAATAACAAGGCAGACGCTCTGTCTCGCTCTATGGTTTCTACCCAGGAAGAGATTGACGAACCTCGTCTTATCCTTCCCTCCAGGGTTTTTCATACGCTCTCCCCTGTGACGTTAGACCAAATCCCACCAGGCAAGACCTTTGTGCTGCCTGATCGACAGAATGATATACTGTCGTGGGCCCACACCTCAAAGGTGGGTGGGCATTTTGGTATTAGGCAGACACGAGAGTTACTGGAGAGGTGGTATTGGTGGCCACACTTAGCCAGCCATGTCAAGAGATATGTCGGTTCCTGCTACTCGTGTGCTCGCAACCGTCCATTATGGCAGAGACCGGCTGGGCTCTTGCATCCTTTACCAGTGCCAGATAGACCATGGGAGGGGGTAGGCATGGACTTTGTGGGTGATCTTCCGTGTTCACAGGGACATAGATTTGTGTGGGTCATTACGGACCATTTCTCCCGGATGGTTCATCTCGTGCCGTTATCGAGAATCCCGTCTTCCAGGGTACTAGCCAAACTATTCTTCAAGCATGTCTTTGGGCTTCACGGGATGCCAGATCGTATCATTTGTGATCGAGGCCCGCAATTTGCTTCCCGTTTCTGGCGAGATCTTTGTAGCCTTCTGCAAATTGAGTTGAATCTCTCTTCGGCATACCATCCGGAGACCAATGGTTTGGTTGAGCGTACCAATCAATCCATGATTATATACCTTCAACACTTTGTTGCTGAGAACCACGATAATGGGTCCTCCCTCCTACCCTGGGCAGAATTTGCCCTTAACAATTCGCTGGCTGAGGCCACTGGGCAGACACCATTCGTACTCAATAATGGGCAACACCCTAGGGTGCCGGTACCGTTTCCCGCTGCTGCACCTTCTCCTCTTGTGGCCGACTGGGCAACTAATGCCAGAGAGGTTTGGGACCGGACTCAAGAGTCGATCCAAGCAGCTAAGGACCGTATGAAGATGGTGTCCGATCGGTTTCGTCGCCCGGCTCCTGTCTTTTCTCCAGGGGATTTTGTGTGGCTCTCTGCAAAACACGTGAAACTTAGAGTGAGCTCTGTCAAATTTGCTCCTCGCTTCCTGGGTCCTTATGAGGTTCTTCGACAGGTAAATCCTGTAGTCTACCAATTGAAGTTACCCCTCCATCTTAGGATCCATGACAAATTCCATGTTTCACTGCTAAATCCGGCTATTTTACCTCACGCTCGTGAAGTGTACTCTCCAGCCTCTGATTCCTCTCGCTCTAGCTATGAGGTACTAGCCATAGTTGGTTCTAAGATGGTTAGAGGGCGCAGGTTCTTCTTCATAGATTGGGAGGGCTATGGCCCGGAACATCGCTCTTGGGAGCGTGAGGAGGCTGTCCATGCTCCAGACTTAGTTGCCGGTTACTTGCGTCGCCGGGAGGGGGGCCCTTGAGGGGGAGGTACTGTTACAGTTGCTGTGGCTTTGGAGACTATGTCCGGATTTCTTGCTACTGCACATGTGCAAGCGCTGGAGACTAAGTCCTATCTTGGAGCCATTGCACATGTGCGGTTGACATCATCGCTGACACGAGGTCACATGTCTCTGACACCTTCTAAGCTGATTGGCCACTGGTCACGTGCTTGTGACACGTGGTCACATGTCTCTGACACCTTCTAGGCCGATTGGTCGCTGGTCATGTGCTTGTGACGCTTTGCTTGGTGATATGCCAGCGTGACGTCATTGCTGTCATTCTGGCAACGGATTGGCTCTGGTGTCCTCCATCTTGGATGAGGCACAGAGTCTATATAAGACCCTGACACACGCCGCCCGGCGCTCAGTCCTCTTGGTTCATGCATTAGGGTAGACGCCCTGTGCACGTCCCTCTAGGCATCTCTCTATCTATGTTAGGTGAGCGCTACCAGCAGGGTAGCGTTCTTATACCTTACAGCTTCGGCTGCAGTCCGTATCCTTACCTCTTAGTGGAGCGGACATAGGCAGGTGCCTGAGGCACATGGTCCGGCTGGGCCTTGTGATTCTACTTGTAGGTGGACGTTGCCGCTAGGGTAACGTTCCTTATACTGCGTCTGGCAGTTGTTCGTATCCTCGCACACTAGGGGAGCGAACAGAGGTAGGAGCTTTGTGCGGCTTATGCTGCTGTCCGTCTTTTTTGCACCACTAGAAGAGCGGACCTAGGCAGGTGCCATATCTAGTGGTTCGTGTCCTCGCACGCTAGTGGAGCGAATGCAGGTAGGAGCTTTGTGCGGCTTACGCTGGTGTCTGTCTCTTTTGCACCACTAGAAGAGTGGACCTAGGCAGGTGCCATATCTAGTGGTTCGTGTCCTCGCACACTAGTGGAGCGAACGCAGGTAGGAGCTTTGTGCGGCTTACGCTGCTGTCCGTCTCCTGGCACCACTAGAGGAACGGATCTAGGTAGGTGCCATTTCCCACTCACTGCTTTTGTCTCTGTGATCTTTAACAGAGACCATTCCACACACCTTCCAAGTAAGGGAGGAATTGCTTTATTTTCTAATTATATTCCTCTGTGAGTTTAACAGAGGTATTGCACTCTGCACTTGTGCTATTATTTTTTACAGTGGCACACTTATATACCCCTTATCCTCTGCCATAGGCTGCAGCAGAGTCTTTGCACGGTGGACCCTGACTGTCTGACATTCCTTTAGGTTTTATTATCAGACAACCCCTTGTAACAGACCCATTATCATCCAGTGCAGCCATATTCCAGAGCTGCAAACTCCCTGGAGTGTCCAGAAGTACAAGGTGGTCAGTGCTCAGAGACATGGCCAAGGTAAGGAAAGCTTACGACCATCACTGAGCAAGATACAGAAGTTGAAATGTCAAGACTGGACAGATTTTTCAAAGATATTATGGACTGACAACATGAGAGTGACAGACCAGATAGATGGCCCCCTGGCTGGATCAGTAACAGGCACAGACCTCCACTCTGACTCAGACATCAGCAAGGTGGAGGTGGGGTACTGCTATGGGCAGTATTAGTAAAGATAAGCTATTTGGACATTTTTGGGTTGAAGTGGAACTTAAAATCAAGTACAAAACCTACTGCCAGTTTTTAAAAAACACTTTTGTCAAGCAATGGCACAGGAAAAAGTCTATACAGTGGGGAAAAAAAGTATTTGGTCAGTCACCAATTGTGCAAGGTCTCCCACTTAAAAAGATGAGAGATGCCTGTAATTCACATCAAAGGTAGACCACAACTATGAGAGACAAAATAAGAAAAAAAAATCCAGAAAATATATATATATTTTTTTTTAAATTATGGTGGAAAATAAGTATTTAGTCACCTAAAAACATGCAAGATTTCTGGTTCTCACACACCTGTAACTTCTTCTTTAAGAGGCTTCTCTGCCCTCCACTCATTACCTGTAGTAATGGCACCTGTTTGAACTTGTTATCAGTATAAAAGACACACTCCAAACTCCACTATGGTGAAGACCAAAGAGCTTTCGATGGACATCAGAAACAAAATTGTAGCCCTGCAGACTGAATCTGCAATAGGCAAGCAGCTTGGTGTTATGAAATCAACTGAGGGAGCAATAATAGGAAAATGGAAGACATACAAGATCCCTGCTTGTCTCCCTCGATCTGGGGCACCACGCAATATCTCACCCCGTGGGGTCAAAATGATCACAAGAATGGTGAGCAAAAATCGCAGAACCACACAGGTAGACCTAGTGAATGACTTGCATAGAGCTGGGATCACCGTAACAAAGGGTACCATCAGTAACATACTGCCAGGGACTGAGATCCTGTAGTGCCAGACTTGTTCCCCTGCTTAAGTCAGTACATGTCCGGGCCCATCTGAAGCTTGCTAAAGAGCATTTGGATTATCCAGAAGAGTATTGGGAGAATGTTATATGGTCGGATGAAACCAAAGTAGAACTGTTTGGTAGAAACACAACTCGTCATGTTTGGAGGAGACAAATGCTGAGATGTATCCAAAGAACACCATACCTGCTGTGAAGCATGGGTGGGGTAACATCATTCTTTGGGGCTGTTTCTCTGCAAAGGGGCCAGGATGACGAATTATTGTTACGATGGTCCCAGCTCTAAGCAGGTCATTCACTAGGTCCACCCGTGTGGTTTTGGGATTTTTGCTCACCATTCTTGTGATCATTTTGACCCCACGGGGTGAGATCTTGAGTGGAGCCCCAGGTCAAGGAAGACTATCAGTGGTCTTGTATGACTTCCATTTTCCTATTATTGCTCCCACAGTTGATTTCATCATACCAAGCTGCTTGCCTATTGCAGATTCAGTCTTCCCAGCCTTGTGCATGGCTACAATTTTGTTTGTGCTGTCCATCGACAGCTCTTTGGTCCTCACCATAGTGGTGTTTGGAGTGTGACTGTTTGAGGTTGTGGACAGGTGTTTTTTTTATACTGATAAGTTAAAACAGGTGCCATTACTACAGGTAATGAGTAGAGGACAGAGGAGCCTCTTAAAGAAGAAGTTACAGGTGTGTGAGAGCCAGAAATCTTGCATGTTTTTAGGTGACTAAATACTTATTTTCCACCATAATTTTCAAAAAAAATCTTGCCAAATCAGACCAGGTAATTTTCGGGATTTTTTTTTCTCCTTTTATCTCTCATAATTGTTGGTCTACCTATGATGTTAATTACAGGTCTCTCTCATATTTTTAAGTGGGAGAACTTGCACAATTGGTGGCTGACCAAATACTTTTTTCCCCCACTGTATATATTCTTCTTAGCAAGACAAAACCTCATATTTACTTTTTTAAATATTTAGGTTTCAGGTTTATTAACCTTTTCATTGACCCACAACAATATGGTTGTTTAATAATAAAATTAATTATGAAAAATATAAATTGCTTAATAATTATGCAGACAAAGTACTTTATTGTCACACTAAGTATTGTAAGTACTTGGGTCAAACATTTTGGATATCCTTGCATAAGATTCTAACAATAGTTGATAGGAATTTGGGCCCATTCCTCCTGACAGAACTGGGGTAACTGAGCCATGTTTGTATGTTGCCTTGCTCGCACCTGCCTTTTAAACTTTGCCCATAAATTTTCAATTGGATTGGGATTAGGGTTTTGTGATGGCCATTCCAAAACATTGACTTTGTTATTTTTAAGCCACTTTGTAACCAGTTTGGCAGTATGCTTCTCGTCATTGTCCATTTGGAAAACCCATTTTCACTAAAGCTTTAAGTTCCTGGCTGATGTTTTAATATGTTCCTTCAATATTGCCACATAATCCTCTTTCCTCGTGATGCCATCTATTTTTTGAAATGCACCCTTACCTCCTGAAGCAAAACAACCCCACAAAATGATGCTGACACCCCCACGTTTCACATTTGTGATGATCTTCTTAGGCTTCAATGCTTCTCCCTTTTTTGTCCAAACGTAACAATGATGATTATGCCCAAACAGTTCAATTTTAGTTTCATCAGACCAGAGGACATGTCTCCAAAAATTAAGAAGTTTGTTCCTGTGTGCATTTGCATTAGGGTTACACAAGGTCTTTTGCTTTTTTGGGGGGTTGATATGCACATGTTTGACATGTTCATCATGTTTATCTCTGGTACACAGAAACCATCTCCTTCTTGAGCAATATGATGGCTGGACATTCCCATCTTGTTTTATTTACTTACATATAATTGTTTGTACATATGATTGAAGCACCTTCAGGTATATGGAAATTGCACCCAAGAATGAACTAGACTTGTGCAAGTCCACAATTCTCTTCCTCAGAGCTTGGCTGATTTCTTTTGACTTTCCCATGATGCTACACAATGAAGCAGTGTGTTTCTAATTAACCCAGACGTGTCCAGTAAAGCTAACAGAAGATTCCAAAGACATGACAACATCATATGGACTGTCCCATATTGTTTAAAGGCATAGTACCCTAAGTGTATATAAACTTTTGACTTTGTAGAAAGTAATAAAAATGCCTTAAAACATTTTCTCTCTCATTAGTCTGGCATTTGGCAAATATAAATAATTTTGGGAATCCTAATTGACCTAAAATGGGAAAGGTTTACTCTGATTTCATGTCACATAGTGAAAAACATGCATATGTGTCTTTTTTAGATAGTGTATGTAAACTCTGGTTTCAACTGTATGCACCAAGCAAGATACCTGGCCTTGGCTGACCCTAAACTAGGCCTTAGGTAAGGAATGGATGGGATGAGCACTTATTCAACCCCACTAAGCTCTAAAGAAGACACAGGGAGCTCCAACAGGGGAAAAGGGAAGTGACCAAACAACTTATCTCCAAGAAGACTCGGAAAGTGACAGCAACAAACAACAATATTTGTTCAGATGAATACAAGCCGACTGCTTGCATCCAAGGCCTTTATAGGAATATAACTCTTTCACCAGAAAACAAAGGGGAAATGTGGGCATTTAAGAACATAAAAGGGAAGTGATGATGATTAACAGCTGAAAGGCGAGGATATCCACAGGGTCCTAAAATGAAAGTAATAAACCCTAAGCAGAGAAGATACATAGGATACAATTTACACCATATCAGGAATAATAGACTGTCAGGGAACAGTTTGTGTAGCCAAACGCTGCAACCTTCTACAACCAGACAACACAGGACTGTCTGTCAACCATGACACACCCATGACAGTACCCCCTTCTATGAGTGGTCTCTGAACACTCAGGACCAGGCTTATCTGGATGGGAAACAATAAATGAACAAACCTACCATGTGGCATTCACATCTAATGCTGGGACCCACATCCTTTCCTCTTGACCGTAACTCCTCCAGTGCACCAAATATTGAAGGAAACGATGCAGAAAAGGAGAATTTAACAAACTTTGCTATTTGACACTTTAAATTACCATCAACCATATTTGGGGCTGGCAGCAAGTGGAACGGCTCCAAGCATACCACATATTTCTTGAGCAAAGACCTGGGGAACACATTCTGGATCCTAAGAGCCTGAGGTAACTCCAGACTAAGTGCTACTGGGTTAATGATGCTAACTACTTTACCTAGGTCCTAGCTTCCAGAAAGGAACCTTCAACCTAATATCCATGGTAGACAACCACACATAGTCATTAACACTTAAGTCCGGACCTGGCGAGCGTTTCTTGTCAGCCACACATTTGTATTTGTCTCCCATCAGCTTCAAATTACTCTGAACCCCTTGCCGTAGAGAATAGAGTGATGAGGTGAAACACTCCTTTTCAGGAACTTCCGAAGCATCTCTGCCATGAAAGGTACCAAATTGGAGATGAAAGCCTTATGCACCAAGGAATGATGACTTACTAGTTGATTCCTGGTGACTATTGTTATAGAAAATTCGGCCAATGGTAAGATGCCCAATCGTATTGGTTCTCGGAGACAAAACACCTAAGTTAGGTTTCCAAATTTTGATTTATACGATCGTTCTGACCATTTAACTGAGGATGGAAGGCAGATGAAAAAGATAACTGTACATCCAGTCAAGCACAAAATGTGTTGCAAAATTTGGAAACAAACTGGATTCCCTGATCTGAGACCACATCGGATCGAAGTCCATGAACTTTCACAATTTAATTGATGAACACCTGGGCTAGAGTCAAGGCATTCGGAAGTGCCGGTAACACAATGAAATGTACAATCTTTCTGAAGTTATCCACAACCTGTAAAACCACAGTTTTACCTGCAGACAAAGGTAGGTCCGTAATGAAATTCATGGATAAAAGTGTCTATGGTCTACTAGGGATATGCAATGGCAAAAAAGATCCACATGGATGAGTATGCATTACCTTGGAACGTGCGCAAATACTGAAAGCAGACACATAGTTAACCACATTCTTATGCAACCCAGGCCACCAAAAACTATGAGAAAGAAGGTCCGAGGTTGCTTTACTACCTGGATGACCCATAAGTAGAGAACTGTGATGGTCTCCAATTATTTTACGGTGCAAATTAGGTTGCACAAATAACCTCCCTGAAGGGCAAGATGCTGGGTCATCACAGAGCCTCCAACACCTCTCCCTCCAAGTCTGGGCACAAGGCTGAGATGACCACCTTCTTCTGCAAATAGGGAGAGATTTCACATGATCACTACCACCAGAGAAGCTCTGAGATAAAGCATCTGCCTTGATGTTTTAACCCCTGGACGGTAAGTGACAGTAAAATTAAACCTGGTAAAAAACAAAGACCATCCAGACTGCCTAGGATTGAGACATTTGGCAGACTCAAGATATGACAGGTTTTTTGGTCTGTGATTATGGGAATGAGATGGACTGCCCCCTGCTACCAATGATGCCATTCCTCGAAAACTAACTTATTTGCCAAGAGTTCGCTATTGCCAACATCATAGTTTCTCTCGGCCGAAGGCAATTTCTTGGAAAAAAAAGCACATACAGTCATATGAAAAAGTTTGGGCACCCCTATTAATGTTAACCTTTTTTCTTTAAAACAATTTGGGTTTTTGCAACAGCTATTTCAGTTTCATATATCTAATAACTGATGCACTCAGTAATATTTCTGGATTGAAATGAGGTTTATTGTACTAACAGAAAATGTGCAATCCGCATTTAATCAAAATTTGACTGGTGCAAAAGTATGGGCACCCTTATCATTTTCTTGATTTAAATACTCCTAACTACTTTTTACTGACTTACTAAAATACTAAATTGGTTTTGTAACCTCATTGAGCTTTGAACTTCATAGGCAGGTGTAGCCAATCATGAGAAAAGGTATTTAAGGTGGCCACTTGCAAGTTGTTCTCCTATTTGAATCTCCTATGAAGAGTGGCATCATGGGCTCCTCAAAACAACTCTCAAATGATCTGAAAACAAAGATTATGCAACATAGTTGTTCAGGGGAAGGATACAAAAAGTTTTCTCAGAGATTTAAACTGTCAGTTTCCACTGTGAGGAACATAGTAGGGAAATGGAAGAACACAGGTACAGTTCTTGTTAAACTCAGAAGTGGCAGGCCAACAAAAATATCAGAAAGGCAGAGAAGAAGAATGGTGAGAACAGTCAAGGACACTCCACAGACCACTTCCAAAGACCTGCAGCATCATCTTGCTGCAGATTGTGTCAATGTGCATCGGTCAACAATACAGCGCACTTTGCACAAGAAGAAGCTGTATGGGAGAGTGATGCGAAAGAAGACGTTTCTGCAAGCACGCCACAAACAGAGTTGCCTGAGGCATGCAAAAGCATATTTGGACAAGCCAGTTACATTTTGGAAGAAGGTCCTGTGGACTGATGAAACAAAGATTGAGTTTTTTGGTCATACAAAAAGGCGTTATGCATGGAGGCAAAAAAACACGGCATTCCAAGAAAACCACTTGCTACCCACAGTAAAATTTGGTGGAGGTTCCATCATGATTTGGGGCTGTGTGGCCAATGCCGGTACCAGGAATCTTGTTAAAATTGAGGGTCGCATGGATTCAACTCAGTATCAGCAGATTCTTGACAATAATGTGCAAGAATCAGTGACGAAGTTGAAGTTACGCAGGGGATGGATATTTCAGCAAGACAATGATCCAAAACACTGCTCCAAATCTACTCGTGCATTCATGCAGAGGAACAATTACAATGTTCTGGAATGGCCATCCCAGTCCCCAGACCTGAATATCATTGAACATCTGTGGGATGATTTGAAGCGTGCTGTCCATGCTCGGCGACCATCAAACTTAACTGAACTGGAATTGTTTTGTAAATAGCAATGGTCAAATATACCTTCATCCAGGATCCAGGAACTCATTAAAAGCTACAGGAAGCGACTAGAGGCTGTAATTTTTGCAAAAGGAGGATTTACAAAATATTAATGTCACTTTTATGTTGAAGGGCCCATACTTTTGCACCGGTCAAATTTTGTTTAAATGCGGATTGCACATTTTCTGTTAGTACAATAAACCTTATTTCAATCCAGAAATATTACTGAGTCCTTCAGTTATTAGATATAGGAAACTGAAATAGCTGTTGCAAAAACCCAAATTGTTATAAAGAAAAAAGGTTAACATTAATAGGGGTGCCCAAACGTTTCCATATGACTGTAGAAACCATTTACCAGGAAACGGACCTTGAGGCAACACAGACCCAACCTCAGCCTCATCAACCTCTATGATAAAAAGCTGTGAAACATCAGGTTGAATGAGTATAGGTGCTGTGGAAAAACATCTTTTTAAAGAGAAAAAAAATCCTGCTAAATCTGACCATTTAGAGAAATCCAACCTCTTTTTTGTCATGTCAGTGAGAGGTTTCACAATTACCGAATAGTTATGAATAAATTACCGGTAAAAATTGGTAAACCCTAGAAAGCGCTGTGACGCTTCAGGTTTCCAGGATGATCCCAGTCAAGTACAGCATGAACCATCCAAAAACCGAAGACGACAACAGGTGCCCCTCTTGGACAATGAAAACACACTTCTCCAGTTTGGGATACAGTTTGTTATCTCTTAAAATCGTCATACCTGTTTAACATGTGCTTAATGTGTCTTTATATCAGGTGAGTAGATCAGGATATTGTCCAAATAAATCACCAGAAACCTGCTCACCAAATGGTGTAAAATATAATTCACAAAATGCTGGAAAATGTCATTATTTCGATCAAATGGTATGACCAGACTTAAGAAATGCTCCGCAGGTGTATTGAAAGCCATTTTCCATTCATCCCCCTTTATAGTTTTTAAAAGATTGTAACCCCCACTTAAGTCCAACTTGGATTCGAATTAACGAGGGTGATGAATGGAAGACGGTCTTCAATACCCTTGAGGGGCATTTTGAGTACCTAGTGATGCCTTTTGGGCTCACTAATGCCCCCTCCATCTTTCAGTCATCCATGAATGATGTTTTTCGGGATCTAATATCACAAATTTCTGATTGTCTATTTGGATATTTTATTTTTTTCTGATGATTGGGATGCTCATTTTCAGCAGGTTCAGAAAGTTTTTCAGATACTTAGAGAAAATTCATTGTATGTTAAAGGATCAAAATGTCTCTTTGGCGTGCAGAAAATTTCCTTTTTGGGGTTTATTTTGTCCCTTCTATTGAAATGGATCCGGTCAAGGTTCAAGCCATCCATGACTGGGTTCAGCCAACCTCTTTGAAATCCCTTCAAATATTTTTGGGCTTTGCCAAGTTCTACCGCAAATTTATAGTCAATTTCTCTAATGTGGTTAAGCCTTTGACTTATTTGACCAAAAAAGGGAGCTGATGTTGAGAATTTGACTTCAGAAGCAATTATGGCCTTCCAGGAGCTTAAAAAGAGGTTCACTTCTGCCCCAGTCCTGCAGCAACCTGGTGTTTCTCTTCCATCTTCCAAGTGGAGATAGATGCCTTAGACGTTGGAACAGGTCCAGTTTTGTCTCAAAGAGATCCTAGTACCTACAAGCTTAAGCCTTGTGACGTCTTCTCTTGGAAGTTTTCTCCATCTGAACGAAATTATGATGTTGGTAATCGGGAATTATTGTCAATGAAGTGGGCCTTTGAGGAACTGAGACACTAGCTGGAATGGGCGAGACATCAAATTGTGCTGCTCACTGATCATAAGAGTCTGACCTATCTTGAATCTGCCAAGAGACTGAATCCTAGGCAGGCTAGGTGGGCTCTATTCTTTACAAGTTTCAATTTTGTGGTCTCTTTTATTCACTAAGAATATTAAAGCCGATGCTCTCTCTAGGAGTTTCTTTGCTGATTCTCTGGATGTTGCAGAGCCATCTAACATCCTGAATGAAGGTGTGGTCCGCTCCGCTATTACGCCCGATTTAAGGTTAGCACTTGAGAGATTTCAGGGGGACAAACCTGAAAGATGTCCTGTTGGGAAACTATGTTCCTGATCAATGGAGGACTAGAGTTATGTCCAAGATTCATTGTTCTGTATTGGCTGGTCATCCTGGGATTTTTGGTACTAGGGATCTTGCCAGTAGGTCTTTTTGGTGGCCTTCTTTGTCTTGGGATGTCAGGAGTTTTGTGCAATGTTGGGGGATTTGTTCCAGATCCAAGCCTTGTTGTGCACGTTCTATTGGGTTGTTGTTGCCATTACTGTGCCTAAGAGACCCTGGACTCATATTGCTATAGATTTTATTTTTGAACTTCCTGTCTGTCAAAGGATGATGGTTATTTGGGTTATTTGTGATAGAATCTCTAAGATGGTCCATTTGGTACCATTACCGAAGTTGCCGTCTTCTTCAGAGTTGATGCCCTTGTTCTTTCAACAGGTGGTTAGTTTACATGGTATTCCTGAGAATATTGTGTCAGACAGAGAAGTTCAGTTTGTGTCCAGATTTTGGAGAGCATTTTGTTATAGATTAGGCATTGAACTGTCTTTTTCTTCTGCTTTTCATCCCCAGACCAATGGCCAGACTGAGACTAATCAGACCTTGGAAACATATTTGAGATGTTTTGTATTTGCTGATCAAGATGAGTGGGTTTCTTTTTTGCCCTTGGCAGAGTTTGTGGTCAATAATAGGGCGAGTTCTGCTACTTTGATGTCTCCTTTTTTCTGCAATTTTGGATTTCATCCTTGGTTCTCTTCAGGGCAGGTTGAGGCTTTGGCCTGCCCGAGAGATGATTCTGTGGTGGAGAGAATGCAGCAGATTTGGGCTCAAGTAGTGGAAAAATTGTTTCAGTCCCAGGAGAATGCTCAGAGGTTTCTCAACCAACGTAGGACACCTGGTCCCCAGTTTCAAGTGAGGGACATGGTTTGGTTGTCCTCCAGGAATGTTCCTATGAGAGTTTCCTCACCTAAATTTAAGCCTAGATTTATTGCACCCTATAAGATTTCGGAGAGTATTAATCCCGTATCTTTTCATTTGGTTCTTGCTGAGTAGTTTAAAATTCACAATGTTTTTCATACGTCTTTGTTGAAGAAACATGTGGAGCCAGTAGTTCCCACGGCGGCGCCCCCGGATCCTGTGTTGGTAGAAGGGGATCTGGAGTATGAGGTAGAGAAAATTTTGGATTCCCGTCTTAATAGACGAAAACTCCAGTATCTTGTTAAGTGGAAGGGGACAATTCTTGGGTCTTTGCTTCTGACATTCGCACTGACAGATTGGTTCGTGCCTTCCGTCATGCCCATCCTGACAGACTTGGTGGTTCTGGTGAGGGTAAGGTGATCCCTCCTCAAGGGAGGGGTACTGTTGGGAATGTTGTCTGTGTGGGTGCTCTTTTGGAGCTCCCTCTGGTGGCCAGGAATGGTAGTGGAGCTTAGTCTGAACCTGTGAATTAGAAACAAGGCACTCTCAAATGGTGATACAAACAAAGAATTTATTCCATAAGTCTTAAAGCAACATGTGATGTTTCGGCCAGGTGGTCTTCATTAGATAACTTGTTATTAAGACTGTCAGGGTAGTAGCAAAGCTGAAACGTCACATGTTGCTTTAAGACTTATGGAATAAATTCTTCATTTGTATCACCATTTGAGAGTGCCTTGTTTCTAATTCTCTGGACATATGGTGTAGAAACCTACAAGTGCACCTCAACATCTCTTACACTGGTGGCTGTGCCTTATCCTGCTATATGAGTCTGAGCCTGTGACTCAGACAGGTGTCGGCGTTAATAGGGAATTAAGGAAGTCCTATTGCAGACAAGCCTGGTGTATATAGGAGAGTACTTTTTGCCTTGCTGGTGCTGGTTATAATTGCATTTTCCTTATTTTCTGAAACTGGCTTGGAGTTCTGTAATTCCCTGTTTCCCTCAGAAAGACTTCTGCAGATAAGTTTGTTTGTTTTTTCCTTGTCTCCTGGTTTACACCTTAGGGTGTTTGTTTTTCTTGGTTTTGTTTTGTTTAGTATCTGTTTTCTTGCAGGTGAATTTTTGTTTTCCTTGTGTGGTGAGCATAGGGGTTTCCCCTTTACTAGCTCTGCTGCAAGAAAAGGGAGTTCCTCCCTGTCTAACCTGATTATTTGCACTTTTGTATTTTTGTGTTCTTTTTGGCATTTTGTTCTCCCATTATTTACAAGAGTACCTGATATAGTGGGGGCGAGGTCGTTTGACCCCAAGGGCCATTTATCAGGATTTTGATATTTTTCTGCAGGGAGTTTTGTACTGACCACAACCAGTGTCTTTTTCTTTCTTTTGTATCTAGTTAGTCAGGCCTCACCTTTGCTTAATCTATATTTTCTATCTGTGCATCGTGTTTTCCTATATCACCGTAATATTTATATGTCGGGGCTGTCTAATCCTTTGGAGACTTTTCTGAAGCAAGGTAGATTTCCTCATTTCTATCTGTGAGGCGTAGTTAGTTTCTCAGGCTGTGATGAGGCGTCTAGGTGTTTAGGAACGCTCCACGGCTATTTCTTGTGTGGTCTGATAGTTAGGGGATTGCGGTCCGCCCAGGTTCCAACTACTCTTGTTGTTCTTTATGTATTTCAACCAGTGGGAGTTTTTTGTAATCTTCCATGGTTACTGGATCATAACAGGTCAACCACCGGACCATTGTAACATAATTACAAGCAAAAAGAGAGAAGGAAGCCAGCAAAAGTGGCATGCATCAAATAAAAGTGTAAATTCACAGATTTATTCCATGCTATGTACGCCTGATGTTGGTTTGCAAATATTCCTCAAGTTGGTTCACATTCAGCCACCTTTTTCACAGGCATTGCTAATTAAGCACTATACATGAGTCTGGTCCGCCTTTATTTATGCTTGCTGGTCTAGCACTGTGGCATTGCAACCCATTTCTTCTATTCCACTGATTAGCCGAGTCACAGAGGCAGTCCAATAAAATTATTTTTATATTAAAATAATAATTTATTATATTTTTTAGCACAAAAAACAACCAGACTTTTTTTGCGGATCTCAGTGGAAACATGTGAATTAGTGGCTCCCCAGCTGCATGGGCTCCTCCAAACCCACAAGCGATGGTTCACCCTCAAATTGCCCCACCACTCCCCTCCGGCAATAGGGTGCTTCCCCAAGAAAGAGTCGCCGGGGAAAGTGACCTAAGCATTTTATCTCGGAGGCATCTATTCACACATATAGCCAATTACATTGCAGCCTCCAAGGATTCAGGAGTTTCATACATTACTAAGGCATCCTCTAACCTTTCTTAAAGTCCCTGACAAAATTGGCTTCTAAGAGCCAGGTCATTCCACTTAGTGTTGGTTGCCCATCTACAAAATTCTGAACAAAAAGTTTCTACTGACCAATCTCCCTGTGGGAGGTGACACAGCCTGGACTCAGCCAAATAGACTTGATCAGGATCATCATAGATGAGACCTAAGGCCTCAAAAAATCCATCTGCTGACTGGAGGCAACCAGAGCCATGTGGCAAAACACATGATTGTAGATCCCCCTGTAAGTGAGAGATCACAATCCCCATTCACTGATCCTCATCTCCAGAGGAGTAAGCTCGAAGCCTAAAATGCAATCTACAGGCTTTTTTGAACACCAAAAATGTGTCTCTACCCCCTGCAAACCTGTCTGGGAGAGCAATTTTAGGCTCAGGCTAGAACTGTCTGCCTGCAGAATCTCCAAAATCAAGAGTCTGCATCTCTTGGCAAAAAAATACACAAAAATGGTTTTGATGCCCTCTTAGTGCAGTTTTCTTCCAGGAGGTGTAAATTTCGTGCTGAAATGTCTGTACCAGATTTCAGCACCAAATTTGCACCCCGTGGCAGAAAACTGCACCTAAACGGCGTGAAAACTTTTTTTTTTGCATTTTTACACCTGGCAAATAAACACATCACTACCGCATAATACCACATGCAGTAGTGAAAAGGGTTTTTTTTGCCTGTAGGTGTAGATTGGGTGCATGAATATGGTGTAAAAGTTTCATCACCAAAGCTACATCTCTTGGCAAGAAACCTGCAGTTTTCCTTGAGATGCAGCTCTGTGAACTCAGTGAGAGTTCATTGAGGTCACCTGTGGTCAGGTTACCTACGATCATACGATCATAGGTGGAAGACCTTGGGAACCTCCAGCTGTGATCGCAACTAACCTCAGTGACGCCACCACTCATCGCAGCTCAGTCTCTGCCTGAACCTCACAGTGTTCGGTCATGTTCCATAATTACGCAATGTGCCTTCAGTAATAGTAGCAGAGCTGAAACGGGGCCTCATGTGGATTACCTTGGACCAGCAGGGGTGTTTTGGGAGTTAATAAAGTGGTGAAAGAGGGGTTTTTTTGTGTTCTATATTAAAAATAAAGGATTTTTTTGGTGTTTGTGTTTATTTATTTTCTTGTAGCGATTAGTAATGGGGGGTCTCATAGATGCCTCCCATTACTAATCTAGGGCTTTGTGGCAGCTTTGAGTTGCGATTAACCCATGATTACCCCAATTGCCATCGCCTCATTGCAGCGAGAAGAGCCGGCTAAAGTGCTGAGATTGTGTCATCTAATGAATGCAACAATCCTGGGTGGCTGCAGGCTTCTTTTTCTAGGCTGGGGGGGGGTCCAATAACCATGGGTCCTCCCAAGCCTGAGAATACCAGCCTCCAACTGTCGGCTTTATTATTTCTGAGTATCAAACTTGGGGGGACCGCACGGTGATTTTTAAAATGATTTATTTAAATAATTTAAAAAAAATCTGCATGCGGTCCCTCTTATTTTGATACACAGCCAACAAAGCGCACGGCTGGGGGGCTGCAGCCTGTTACCTTCAGCTTTATCTATGCTGGGTGTCATAATATGGGGGGACCTTACACCAGTTTTTTTTAAAATGTATTTATTTTCACACCACTATAGAGATGCAGACAGCATCTCTCTAACAGATGCCGGGACTGTTGGTGAGCGGGAAGCAGTGCATATGTTTGAAGAGGATAATAAGCAGCGCCGAAAGCAGTGTTATAGCCTCGCGGGACACTGGTAAGTACAACGCGCTTGCTTTTCCCTTGTTTTCTTTATTTATTTTAATTACCTGACTTACTGGATCCAGATCATTACCTGGAGTTCCCTGAGAACTCCGAACCCGGGACCGGCACTTAGGTACTTTTGAACCTGTGTGGATCGGGACTTTTACAGTCTGGGTCCTCCCATCTGTAGTCAGCAGTTCAACTTGGTCCACAGCCGACATTAAATGTTACATGTTTCTCTGCATCACCATGGTTTTTCAGAATCAAGCATACATGGCTGAAATCAAACAGTGGTCAGACATTTGCTGCCCACTCTATCAATATGTAAATAAGAAAAATGCTTATGCATCCTTCAGTGACCATCAGATTAAAGGGAACCTGCCATCACTTTTTTGCCCTATAAGCTGCAGCCACCACCACTGGGCTCTTATATACAGCATTCTAACATGCTGTATACAAGAGCCCAGGCTGTGCTGTATAACATAAGAAATGCTTTATAATACTCACCTAGAAGGTCACTCCGGTGCACAATGGTCAGATGGGTGGTGCCATCTTTCGGGACCAGCCCCTCCCCTTTCGGCCATCTTGGTCTTCCTTATTCTGAGGCCGCGGTGAATTACGCATCTACGTCATACACACACGCCGGCATTGAGGTCCTGAGCAGGGCAGATCAAAGTGCGCCTGCGCAGACCTAGATGCCGGTGCGTGTGTATGACGTAGACGCATCATGCACCATGGTTTCAGAGTAAGGAAGACCGAAAGGGGAGGCGCCAGTCCCGGAGAATGACGCCACCCATCCAACCGTTGTACAGTGGAGCGACCTTCTAGGTGAGTATTATAAAGTGTTTTTTATGTTTTACCCAGCAGCCTGGGCTCTTATATATCGCATGTTAGAATGCTGTATATAAGAGCCCAGTGGTGGTGGCCGCAGCTTATAGGGAAAAAAACTGGTGACAGGTTCCCTTTAAAAAATGCACAGGCATAAGCAGGCTAGCAGATGTTAGCGCTTGGTAGACTGTCTATGAATGAGCAGACAGCATGTCGATGCCCAGATCTGCCTGAGTTGAGCCTGATGCTGCCATGATAGTCGGCGACTTTTGTGCAAAACTCCATGTGACAGTTTGATACCCAGCATCCTTACTGATCAGCTGAAATCAATGTGTAGAGTGGAGCACTGCAACCCAGTATATTGCTTCGTGGCCACTGTAGAGTACTGCTTATTACCTCCCATTCAAGTAGATACGTCTTTTCTAGGCACATTGAATATGACTATATTTATTAACATACAGTTTCAGCTCATAATGTTTCAAAATGATTCATCTGCACAATGGGTAATAAGACATATATTAACCAACAATTTGTAAGTTGATTGATAATGTAAATTACAAAGTCTCCTAAAAAGTAAAAAAAAAAAATATATGAAGGGACTTTTTTTTTCTTTAAAAAGGACCTCAGTATTTCAAAGTGTGATGCTGATTAACAAATAATGTTGATGTAACATTAAGCCCTTCACAACCTTTGACTTACCTGTGAGCCCACATTTTTCTCCACACATATTGACTGATCATATCAGCTGACAAGTGCAGCTACAGTAACAGGCGCTAGTGATCGGAGTCCCACCTGTGCCTGTTAATTAGTTAAATCCCACAGTCAATCACAGACAGCGGGCTTTACTGTGCTTCGGCCGGGAGCACGCCATTCCTTGCCCATGGGTTGTCATGACAGCCGGGGATCAGCTGATGATGCTTGTCATGGCTTAGTTGGCTGAGCACTGGCATTCACATCACAGGACACAGCATTTCTTCTGTTCAGAGCGTGGCTGTAGCATTTTTCTGAATAGCAGAAGCGATCAGACAGTGTGAGCTTCAAATACCCTAAGAGGACTAGTAAAATCAATAAAAAAGTTTTTAAAAATTCGAAACAAGAATTAATATACTTCTACCACCTCTCTTTTGCCCCACGTAAAATAACACAGTTAAAAAAAATGCACACATATTTAGTAACTCCATGTCGCCAGTCTATGAAAATATAAAATAAATTAATCTGATTGGTAAAGTGTCTAGAGAAAAAAAAAATTCAAAATGCCAAAATCACACTTTTTGGTGGCCTCAACATTGCAATAGGGCTCATGCGCATGTAATAGCTGAATATTCTGCAGCGATTTGACAGCACATGTGCGCTTCAAATCGCTGCAGAAACACCGCATAATGGATGCAGTTTTTTTGTAGAAAAAAGCCGATTTGATGCGCTATGGCTGATGCCCCCACCATAGACAGAGTGGGAGCTGCATCCATAGCGCACGGAATAATTGACATGCTCATTTTATGAACGCACGGATTTGGGTCAAAATTTTAGCATCCAAATCGCTGCGTTCATAAAAGCAACGTGAGCACATATCATGCACAATCTTCATAGATTGTGCAGGGGATGCAGGACACATGCATTTACGCTGCAGTGCTATACGCAGTGTAAATGCATGGAATTACGCAACGTGCGCATGAGCCCATAGAATGCAATAACAGGCGATAAAAACATTGCATCTACTTAAAAACTGTATAATGTGCTGAATATGTCAGCACAAAAAGCAAAAAAAAGTCGATACAAAGTCCCAGATCCCAAAAAATAGTGATTGCTATAGGTCTGGAAAATAGTGACAAAAGTGCAATTATTTTTTTGACAAATTTCTGAATTTGGTTTTACCACTTAAATAAGTCAAACTTTACATGTTTGGTAGCTTTGAACTCGTATTGACCTATCGTATTGCCAGGTCAGTTTTACCTTATACTAAACATGGTAAATGCAAAAAACAAAAAATAATAGTGGAATTCCACTTTTTTGCAATTTCACTGCACTTGGAATATTAGCAAAATTTATGGCAGAATGAATGGAGTCATTCAAAAGTGCTACTTATCCAGCAAAAAACAAGCCCTCATATGGCTATATGGCTATATTGACATAAAAATAAAAAAACGTTACAGCTTTTGGAAGAAGGGGAGCAAAACCCAAAAACAAAAAACAAAATCGCCGGATGATGAAGGGGTTAAATCCTTAACCCTTTTACCCCAGAGCATGGTTTTCACCTGAATGACCGAGTCATTTTTTGCAATTCTGACCTGTGTCACTCTAACAGGTTATAACTCTGGAACACTTCATCAGATCCCAGTGATTCTGCCATTGTTTATTCCTGACATATTGTACTTCAATATTAATATTAGCACCTCATATTAGTGGTAAAATTATGACGATATTTTTTGTGTTTATTTGTGAACATATCGTACATTTGTCGAAAATGTTGAAAATGTTGCAATTTTCAAACTTTGAAATTTTCTGACCATAAGGCCCGTTTCACACGTCAGTGAAAAACAGTGACGTTTTTCACTGGCGTGTAAAACACGCACATGTCCCTGTGTGTGCCGTGAATCACGGGCTCCGTTCTCCGTGGCCCGTGATTGCACTTAGAAATCAACTCACCTGCGCCCGCTCCCGCTCTCCGTGGTGCTGAATCCTCCCGCGATGCAGCATCCGGCCGGCGCTGACCCCCGCAGCAGCTGCTTCCGGGTCGGCTGTGTCGTGCATCATTAAGATGCGCGACAGTAATCAGCCGGCTTAGAAGCAGCAGGGAGAACGGGCTGCAGAGGACATCGCTGGACGCCGGGTGAGTTAAAATGTTTATTATTTTAAATGCACGTTTTTTTCTGGCACGTGTTTCACGGACCACACCACTGCGTGGTCCGTGGAACATCAGTGATGCCAGAAAAAAATGGACATGTCTCCGTGCGGCATTCATGCACACGCGGGTACGCCGCACGGAGACACGTGCAGTGAAAAATCACTGACGTGTGAGCAGACCCATTCATTATAATGGGTCTGCGTATGTCAGTGATTCTGGTACGTTTAAAAAAAAGCACAAACGTACCAGAATCACTGACGTGTGAAAGGGGCCTAAATCTGAGAATTATGTCACACAAAATAGTTAATAAATACATTCCCCACATGTCTACTTTACTACTTTAATTTTTGAAACATCATTTTTTTTGTTAGGAAGCTAGAAGGATTCAAAGTTTATCAGCAATTTCTAATTTTTCCAACAAAATTTACAAAACCATTTTTAGGGGCCACTTCACATTTGAAGTGACTTTTAGAGTCTTAGGTGACAGAAAATACCCAAAAGTAACACCTTTATAAAAACTGCACCCTCACACTGCTCAAAACCACATCCAAGGAGTTTATTAACCCTTTAGGTGCTTCACAGGAACCAAACCTATGTGGAAGGAAAAAATGAAAACTTAACTTTTTTTACACAAAAATGTTACTTTAGCCATAAAATTTTTATTTCCACAAGGGTATTAGGAAAAAATTTACCATAAAATGTATTGTGCAATTTCTCCTGAGTACGCAGATACCTCATATGTACTATTTGGGTGCACGGCAGGGCTTGGAAGGAAAAGAGCACCATTTGACTTTTTGAAAGCAAAATTAGCTAGAAATCATTAGCGGATGCCATGTCGTGTTTGGAGAACCCCTGATGTGTCTAAACAGTAGAAACCCCCAACAACTGACCCCATTTTGGAAACTAGGCCCCTCAAGCAATTTTTTGAGATTTGTGGTGAGCACCATGAACCCCCTAGGTGCTTCAGTTTTCCATGAAAAAAAAAAAATCACATTTTTTTCACAAAAATGTTCTTTGAGCTCATTTTTTTTATTTTCACAAGAGTAACAGCAGAAAATGAACCCCAAAATTTGTAGTGCAATTTCTCTTGAGTACGCTAATACTCCATATGTGGTAGAAAACTACTGTCTGGGCCCACGGCATTGCTCGGAAGGGAAGGAGCGCCATTTGACTGGTCGAACACAAAATTGGTTGGGGGTTGGGGTTGGTGGTCCCTAACAGAGCGCTGTGTCCTGCGGCATTTGCGTGGGAGTTCAGAATCACTGGAGGAGTGGGAGGAATACAGGAAGGTGGGATCCTCCGCTGAATACCGTCTTTGGGACGAGTGAGACATTTTATTTTTTGTGTGTAAAATATAAAAAAATTATTCAAATGTGTGTGTGTTTGGTGTAAACATTTATTTATTAGCGTAGAAGAGAGGAAAAAAAATAGAAGAAAAAAAAATAGAAATATGAAGAGAAAAATAGAAGAGAAAAAATAGAAGAAAAAAATTAGAAAGATGAAAAAAAATAAAAAAAAATTGGTAAAATAAAAAAACTAAACAGACATTAGTAAAAATGAATTACTAAGAGCCCGCAACTACACTTCCCTAACTATAATTCTGTGCAGTAAAAAAAAAAAACTGTAGTATATGCACTACAAGATTTTTCCACTACAATTACTAAGTCAGTTAAAATAAATTACTCAGCTCGCGAAACGATCTGACACTAAACCTGACTTGATTCGATAAAAAATACGGTAGTAAACGGCGAATACTTCAGTATATTTTTACTGTCCCTAATCTAGGCCTAGCAACTGACCCTAACCCTGACTTGAATCAGTAAAAAATACAGTAGTAAACGGTGAATACTACGGTATATTTTTAATGTCCCTAATCTAGCCTATCTACTCTAAATTATTTTTCTTTGATTCTTAATTTACTTATTTTTTACAACTGGATACCGATCAGTGATGATGGGAGTCACCGATCAGTTTCAACGGTTGAAGGAAGCGCGCACGGGTGTGGTGCTAAACGGGAGGAATCACGCACAGAAAAAAAATTAAAAAAATGAAAAAGCCCTGGACAAAAGTGAGCACGGATGCTGATCATTGATTTTTGTCACTAATCAGTGCTCACTGCTGCAGGAAACACGCACGGATGTGGGGGGGGGTGACAAAACCCCCATCGCGATGAGGGCAGGTGCTGGGCTGACACAATCAGCTGGCACTTTTATGCAATGACTGTCACCACAGCTGCGGTGATCGCATGAAAGCATGACGTACTAGGTATGTCCTTGGTCAGAATAGCACTGACTTTCATGACGTACCCAGTACGTCTAATGTCGTGTAGAGGTTAAAAGTATGAAAAATATATATACAGTGGCATGTAAGAATTTAGGCACTAATGGTAAAAATTACTGTTATTGTGAGCAGTTAACCAAATGAAGATGAAATGATCTCTAAAAATTATAAAGTTAATGATGACACATTTCCTTTGTATTTTAGGTAAAAAATATATATATTTTCAACTTTTCAATTCCTGAAAGTCTTTTGCAGTTAAGTGGGAGTTCTGATTTGCATCTCAAGCAATCCTACGAGCAGCTTCCGCATAATTTTTGCTTGGTCTTCACGACCTTGTCTTGACCTCCCCTTCTCCTATTAACTGTCATTTCTGAATTAGATTTTAAACTGAGTATAGCAACTTGAAGACACTTTGCTATCTTTTTATAGCCTTCTTCTGTTTTGTGAGCATCCACCATTTTTAATTTCAGAGTGCTAGGCAGCTGCTTATAGGAATCAGTGGTGCTGTTTTTTGTCATAAGGTTAGAAGAGGCTGGGTTTTTATAAGGCTGTGAGATTTGCATCACCTGGCCTTTCCTACCAATTATAGTGAACTATTCAAAACCCTAACAGGCTTATTAAGGTTTGAAACCTTGGTCAAAGTTATCTAAGCACACACATCTCCAAAAGTGCCCAAACTTTTGTATTAACCCCATCGTTGTTTGTTAATTTTAAAATTTAAAAGTTTAAAATATTTTTATGTTTTTTTGCCTAAAATACAAAAGAAATATGTGTCTTTAACATGGCTGTTAGTGGTCATAATTTTAACCAAGGGTACCAAATCGTTTAGATTCCACTGCATATACACTGAATAAAAATATAAATGTAACACTTGTTTTTGCTCCCAGTTTTCATGAGCTGAACTCTAAGATCTATATACAGAAAAGTCCTTTTTATCTCAAATATTTTTCACAAATTTGTCTAAATCTGTGTTAGTGAGCACTTCTCTGTTGTTGAGATAATCCATCCACCTCATAGGTGTGGTATATCAGGATGCTGATTATACAGCATGATTATTGCACAGGTGTTCCTAAGGCTTGCCATAGCATCACTCTAAAATGCGCAGTTTTACAATATTGGGTATGTCCAGGCAGATACGAAAACCAGGCACTATCTGTTGTGACTACCATTTGCCTCGCACAATGCAAAACATCTCCTTTGCATAAAGTTAATCAGGTTGTTAATTGTGGCCTGTGTAACGTTGGTCCACTCCCGTTTAATGGCTGTGTGAAGTTGCTGGATATTGGTTGCTGTCATATACGCCTATCCAGAGCATCTCAAACATGCTCAATGGGTGATATATCAAGTGAGTAACCTGGCCATGTAAGAACTTTGATGTTTTCAGCTTCCAAAAATTGTTTACAGATCCTTGCAACATGGGGCTGTGCTTTATCTTGCTGTAACATGAGTTGATGGTCATGGATGAAGGACACAACACTAGGCCTCAACATCTCATCATAGTATATCTGTGCATTTAAAATGGCATCAATAAAATGCATCTGTGTTGGTTGTCCATAACATATGTCTATCCATACAATAATCCCACTGCTAGAATGGGCCTCTCGATTCACAATGTAGACATCAACAAACTGCACATAGTTTGGCATCTGCCCTGTACAGTGAAAACCAGGATTCATCCATAAAGAGAACACCTCTCCAATGTGCTAGATGTCATCAAAATTGAGCATTTACCCACTCAAGTCAGTTCCAATAATGAACCGCAGTCAGCTGGAGGCACAGATGAGGATGATGAGCATGCAAATGAACTTCCATGAGACGGTTATCGACAGTTTGTGCAGAAATTCTTTGGTTATGCAATCCGATTATTGCAGCAGCTGTTCAGGTGGCTAGTCTCACATGATTTTGGAGGTGAAGATGCTGGCTGTTGAGTTAAGCGGGCTTTACACACTACGAGATCGCTACAGCGATCTCGTTGGGGTCACGGATTTTGTGACGCACATCCGGCCGCTGTAGCGATCTCGTTGTGTGTGACTCCTAGGACCAATTGGATCATTGCAAAAATGTCCAAAATCGCTCCTCGTTGACATAGGGGTCCTCTCCCAATTATCGCTGCTGTCGCTTGGGCGAAGTTGATCTTCATCCCTGTGGCAGCACACATCGCTAAGTGTGACGCCGCAGGAACGAGGAACCTCTCCTTACCTGCCACACGCCAGTAATGAGGAAGGAAGAAGGTGGGCGGGATGTTCGTCCCGCTCATCTCCGCCCCTTCACTTTGATTGGGTGGCCGCTTAATGACGTCACTGTGACGCCGAGTGAACCGCCCCCTTAGAAAGGAGGCGGTTCACCAGTCACAGCGACGTCGCCGAGTAGGTAAGTACGTGTGACGCTGCCGTAGCGATAATGTTTACTACCGCAGCAATCTTCACATATCGGCATAATGATAGGGGCGGGTGCTATCACGCTCGCCATCGCTAGCATGGGCTAGCGATGTCGCAGTGTGTAAAACCACCCTTACTGGGCTGGTGTGGTTACATGTGGTCTGCTGTTTGAATGTACTGCCAAATTCTCTGAACTCTCTGAAACATTTTTGGAGATGGCTTATGATAGGGAAATAAACATTCAATTCAAATGCAACAGCTGTGGAGCTCTGGTGGACATCTGTGGCATTGTGCTGTGGGATAAAACAGCACATTTTAGGGTGTGTTTTTTTAAAGGGCCCAGCATAAGGCACACCACGGACAGCAACACCAGGGACAGGTGAGCATAAAATTCCTGTTCTTCGTGTGTTATCACGGATAGCACACGGAGAACATTCGTGTGGCGAACTCACGGCACACAGAGGGCCATGCGCACTTTTATACGTCCGTGCAAAATGTTTGTGCTTTTCATGGACGTGTGAAAGAGGCCTTAGACAAATTTGTGAACAATATGTGAGAAAAAAAGGCCTTTTGTGTACATAGAAAAAGTCTTAGATGTTAGAATTCAGCTCATTAAAAATGGGAGCAAAACCAAAAGTGTTGCATTCATATTTTTGTTCATTATATATACAGTACAGACCAAACGTTTGGACACACCTTCTCATTCAAAGAGTTTTCTTTATTTTCTATTTAAATGATTTTTATTAGGTTTTGTAGTTAACAAATCTTGAAATCATGCGTTACAAAATTTAAGGACATATAGATAGTAAAGCAAGGTTAAGAAAATGCACATATTTTGATCTTCCAGTTTGTTAGTGTTGATACATCAAGCAGTATATTTTGTTGGTCAAATCAATTGCTTATGAATTAACTTTTTGCAAAACATAACTAAACAACAAATAAAATTAACAACTTCCTGACATGGATTCCGTAGACAGTCCAGCAAATTTGTGAGATCAGAAACATATAATTCTAGTGAGTTTTAGATCAGGGAGGTATCAAAGACTAGAGCTTCAAGCCTGGAATTATTAGTGAGCTTGTATTTCTCGAATATAGTTAATGTTTTCTTAACGTCAGTTGGGCTATATAGTCTGTCGGTGATTTGGCTCTGGCCATGGGACCCATTTGGTGAGGTACTTTGTTTGAGTATTATTTTTTATGGCATAGTAGTACTCTAAAGTTTTATGTAGAGTTAGTTTCTCCTTAGCTTCTTGAATATTAGGAGCTTTCTCACTTTTCCATTTGGATGCAATGAGATTAGTGGACACTAGTAGAATATGTATTACTATGGGCCTAAAATGTTTAGGTATCGCTTCAATGTTTAAGAGAAGAAGAACTAATTCTGGAGTTAGAGCTACATCTAGCTGTGTAAGGGACCTTATAAGTGATTGAATGTCTCTCCAGAATTTCTTAATTTTTGGACACGACCAAAATATGTGAGTTATGTTGCCTGAATTTCCACAGTTTCTCCAGCATTTGTTTGAGGTATCTGGGTTAATTAAATGCAATTTATGGGGTGTGTAATACCAGCGGGTTATTATCTTATAATTGGTTTCTATAAGAGCAACGCAAGGTATATTTTTGTAGACTGTGGCCAATGACTTTTGAAATCTTTCTTCAAATTGATTTTCTGGGATTTTTAACTTGATTTTCCACTTTTCCAAGTGTTTTAAGTTAAGGAGATTTGTGTCTTCATTTTAAATTTGGTACATATATTTGGTTTTCCAAGTGTTTTGATTATTTGGATTCTTTAAGAGAACTGTGATGTTACTTGGAAGGTGGAGGGTGGTGCTAGATTTCATGAATATTTTTTCTATTATCTTCCAAGTTTTCTTATTTGACTTTGTTAGTTTGAATTCTTTTGCTAAGTCTTGGTAGGGTTTCAGCTTATCTTTATCGAGTATGTCTGATATTAAGCATATTCCCTTGGATTTCCAGTCGTTGAGCTTTAATCTTGGTGAGAATGCAGAAAGCATTTCGATCTTCATCCAACCTATTGATTCGGTGCCGTGTATTTTTCTAGATTGGGCTCCAAATTTCCTCCATGTTATTATTGAGTTCCTGGTGATGACCTCCTTAGGTAGTCGCTTTTTAGAGTCGCATAGGTAGGCCACCACCAGGTCTCCAACTTCTATATTTGGACAGTAAGAATCTTCAAGTCCCACCCATGCAGGTTTAACATCTCTGTTCCAATACTTCTGGCTGCTTTTATTAGTCGTTGCTTGATAGTAGGCCATTATGTTTGGCATCCCCAACCTCCCATTGATTCTGTTTTTGTTTAGGGTAGATTGTGCTACTCGAGGTTTAGTTTTACCCCATACAAAAGATGTTAGTTGAGTTTGGAGGTTTTGTATAAGCGTCTTCTTGATTGGTAATGGGATAGTTCTGAATATATAAAGTAGCTTGGGACGTTCCAGCATTTTGTATGTGTTTATTTTTCCTAACCAGGAAAGCTCTACTTTGGACAGATGTTGTAGATCTTTTTGGATGGTATTATAAATGTCAGTAATATTCTGGTTAGCGCAGTCCTTTGTGTTTTTGTTAGTTTGATTCCTAAATAAGACATGCTGTCCACATTCCACTGAAATTTGATTTCCGATTGTAGGACCTTTAATAGATCCTGATCCAGATTGAGGTGCATAGCCTGGGTTTTATCCATATTGACCCTATATAATGAGACCCTTGAGAACTCTTTAAAAACTTCCAAGGTCTGTTTGACCGAGTTCAGTGGATCCGTTAGAGAGAGTAGGATGTCATCTGCGAAAAGTGACACTTTGAATTGATTGTTATTAGCAGGGACGCCCCTAATCCGGCTGTCCATCCTGATCTTCTCCGCCAAGGGCTCAATGAAAAGATCGAACAATGACAGGGAAAGAGGACACCCCTGCCTTTTTCCATTCGAGAGGTTGATTTTACCCGAGAGGAGACCATTTGTTAAAATTCTTGCAAACGGGTTTGAGTAGAATGATTTTATAAGGTCTAATACCCTCCCATTGAAGCCAAATTTTTTTAAAGTTTGAAGTAAGTAGTTCCACTGAACCCGGTCAAATGCCTTCTCAGCATCAATTGTGATAAAGACTGTGGGAGTCTTAGTTTTCCCTGAGTGAGTGAGTAGGTTTAGGATTCGTCTGGTAGCGTCTTCTGCTCCTCTGTTCGCAATGAACCCCACTTGATCTTTGTGTATAAGGTTCGGTACTATTTTTTGTAGTCTGGTGGCTAGGGTTTTTGCCAATATTTTCAGGTCAGAATTTAGGAGCGAAATGGGTCTATAGTTTCCAATGGGGTCTCTGTCTCCCTTTTCTTTATACAAAACTGATATAGTGGCTTCTTGTATCTCCTCAGGTAATTTTAAGCCTAGTGATAATTCATTGATGAGGGTGGTTAAATATGGGGTTAAGATTATAGCAAACTTTTTGTAGTACTCATTGGGAATTCCATCTGGTCCTAGTGCTTTATTTTGTTTTAGAGAGTTTATTGTAGACATTATGTCACTGTTTTTGTATGGGGTGTTTAGAAAATTTAAATCTTCGTTAGACAGAGAGGATAACTGAATCGAGTCAAGGAATTGATTGATATTATACAAGGATAAGGCTGCACATCAAACTTAGATAATGGTATAATGCCTCAAGCATATGGAAAAATATTGGAAAATACAATGAAAAATGCTACTTGCTAACTTGAACATGTGAATAATGAATTGCATACCTGTTACACCTCGTGGCTCTCCTGAGGCAAGGATTGAGGCAGTCTCCCATTCCTTGCCTGCCACGAGCGCTCCTGCTCAGCAGCGCCGAAGGTCTGCCAGACTGCTCAGTGTGCAGGAGATACCTTCTCAGAGAGGCAGCAGAAGGGTGACACCTAGTGGTTCTCCTGTTACAAGGAGTGAAGCGGTCTCCCATTCCTGGCCTGCCACGGGTCCTCCTGCTCAGCGGCCCTGAAGGTCTGCGAGGTTGCGCAATGTGCAGAGGTTTGCTACTCAGGGAAGCAGTGAGACTCCCGTTATCTCTGCACATTGTGAGACCGAGGATCCCGCCTCTATTTCCCAGAGGCAGGAGGGTGAGCATGTGCAATGCGTGGTGGGTCCTGATTCGCCCACTGACATCACATGGCTTGATGACAAGGCTGGTGACGTGGTGAATCCTGACTGGCCAGGCTGGGACGTCGTGGACCCCGGATTGGGTCAAGTCCGTCATCTCCGCCTCGCGCCCGCCCTTGGGTTGAGCTACACCTCCTTAAAAGCTCCCCCTGCCATCATGGCGGCGCGCGACCATCCTTCTATGTTTGGATGTCTGGCAGCGTGCTGCCACGCCACTGCTTAGGCATTACTGTCTTTTGTGGGCTTGGCCCTTGCTGCTTAGGCAGCACCTGGTTTGCAGGCCGTGTCCCTGCCTTGCTGCTCCGGCAGTATCCCCTTCAACAGGCCGTGTTCCTTTCCCAGGTGAGCTCCTCAAGTCTCTACCGAACTCACCTGGTTATTGAAAGCACACGTGCGTGGGCACCTCTGTGCTACCCTCGTGCCATATTCTCGTGACTTCCACTGGTACACGTGCGTGGGCACCTCTGTGCTTCCCCGTGCAACAGGTACACCTAGCCGTGAGATCCGTGCCATACAACCCTCACGGGTTAGGGCAGACCGGTGTACATAGATCGTCTGTGACATTCCGGATGATCGCTAGCAGCAACCCGCTCACTCTTCACCCACCATAGCAGCGGTCCCTTACACCGCACAGTGGACCTTGACCGGCGGAAGCTGTTCATTTCCCATCTTGGCACGCTTCCCCGGATCCCCCTCGTAACATTACGGTCGCGCCAAAGGTCTGGCTATGGCTTAAGAGCAGCAGCAGTTGCTGCGTTATGTGCAGCAGTTGGAGTCACGATTGGCAGCAGTGGAGCAGTCTTCCTCCGATAAGACTACTCTGACGACAGTCGCCACCCAGGCGGCTACCCAGGCTGTGCTATTGGGCGGAAGGTCTCCTCTCCTTGCGCTTCCAGAGCGCTTTAGCGGCGACAGCTCTGAGTGCCGTGGTTTTATAAAACAGGTTACCACCTACTTAGAGCTGTCCGCGACTCTTTACGCTACCGAGAAGGCGAAGGTAGCCTTCGTTCAGTCCCTGCTCACAGGGAGAGCGCTGAAGTGGTCCACGCCGTTGTAAGAGCGCGGAGATCGGGTGGTGAATAACTTAACAGCTTATCTTGGGGCCATGAGAATGGTGTTCCTCGGGCCTCAAGTCACCCACGACTCCGCGCTGCGCCTCCTACGACTTCGGCAAGGGTCCGCTTCAGTCGGGGACTTTGCTGTACACTTTAGGACACTTGCCGCAAAGCTGGACTGGCCGGATAAGGTCCTTGTCCCTGTGCTCTGGGAGGGCCTGGCAGGGTTTGTCAAAGACGCACTGGCCACGCGTGAGGTGCCTGCCACTTTAGAGTCCTTGATTCAAGTTGCCTCTTGCATAGACATCCGCCAGGCGGAGCGGAGGCTCGAGGTCTCTTCAGCACCCACGTCTTCTCGGCCTAAAAAGCGTCTGACTCCCATCTTCCATCAGACAGGTCTCCCAGCCAGTCCTGTAGGCGACTCCGTGGAGTCAATGGAGGTGTCCAAGGCGGTCTCCTCTGCCCCAGGTTCTCGGTCTTGTGTCATCTGCTTTTCCTGTGGGCAGAGGGGACACATAGCTACCCGATGTCCCAAACCATCGGGAAAAGACAGCGTCTAGTTTCTATCAGAGGGGGGACTCTAGACGCTACCTCTCCCTCTAGGTTGACTATCAGCGCCCAGTTGCAGTTCGGCACTACTCTCTTCTCTGCCCTGGCTTGCTTGGACTCAGGCGCTGAAGGCAATTTCATTTCATCCTCCCTGGCAACCCGATACTCAGTTCCCCTGGTTCTGTTGCCCAAGCCACTCAGGGTCCGGGTAGTCGACGGGTCCCTACTACTCGATCCCATCACCCAGATCACCATCCCTCTCAGGATGGATGTACCACCGGGACACCATGAGTGTTACGGGGGGCTGTCTGATAATAACCGAAAGGAGTATCAGACAGTCAGGGTCCACCGTGCAAAGACTTTGCTGCAGACTATGGCAGAGTGCAATACCTCTGTTAACTCACAGAAGGATATAATAAGTAAGTAAAGCAATTCCTCCCTTGCTTGGAGGGTGTGTGGAATGATCTCTGTTAATAATCACAGAGACAAAGGCAATGTGTGCGAAATGGCACCTACCTAGGTCCGCTCTTCTAGTGGTGCAAAAGAGACGAACAGCAGCGTAAGCCGCACAAAGCTCCTACCTGCGTTCGCTCCACTAGTGTGCGAGGACACGAACCACTAGATATGGCACCTGCCTAGGTCCGCTCTTCTAGTGGTGCAAAAGAGACGAACAGCAGCGTAAGCCGCACAAAGCTCCTACCCCTGTTCACTCCCCTAGAGTGCGAGGATACGAACAACTGCCAGACGCAGTATAAGGAACGTTACCCTAGCGGCAACGTCCACCTACGAGTAGAATCACAAGGCCCAGCCAGACCATGTGCCTCAGGCACCTGCCTATGTCCGCTCCACTAAGAGGTAAGGATACGGACAGCAGCCGAAGCTGTAAGGTATAAGAATGCTACCCTGCCGGTAGCGCTCACCTAGCATAGACAGAGGAATGCCTAGAGGAACGCGCACAGAGCGTCTACTCATATGCATGAACCAAGAGGACTGAGCACCATGCGGCATGTGTCAGGGTCTTATATAGACTCTGTGCCTCATCCAAGATGGAGGACACCAGAGCCAATCCGCTGCCGGAACGACAGGAGTGACGTCATGCTGGCCTATCACCGAGCAAGACGTCACAAGCACATGACCAGCGACCAATCGGCATAGAAGGTGTCAGAGACATGTGACCTCGTGTCAGCGATGATGTCACCCGCACATGTGCAATGGCTCCAAGATTGGACTTAGTCTCCGGCGCTCGCACATGTGCAGTAGCAAGAAATCTGGACTTAGTCTCCAGCGCTCGCACATGTGCAGTAGCAAGAAATCTGGACTTAGTCTCCAGCGCTCGCACATGTGCAGTAGCAAGAAATCTGGACTTAGTCTCCAGCGCTCGCACATGTGCAGTAGCAAGAAATCTGGACATAGTCTCCAGTGCTCGCAGCAACCGTAACAGTACCTCCCCCTCAAGGGCCCCCCTCCCGGCGACGCAGGTAATCGGCAACTAAGTCGGGAGCATGGACAGCCTCCTCAGGCTCCCAAGAGCGATGTTCCGGGCCATAGCCCTCCCAATCTATCAAGAAGAACCTGCGCCCTCTAACCATCTTAGAACCAACTATGGCTCGTACCTCATAGCTAGAGTGAGAGGAATCAGAGGCAGGAGAGTGCACTTCACGAGCGTGAGGTAAAATAGCCGGCTTTAGCAGTGAGACATGGAATTTGTCATGAATCCTAAGATGGACAGGTAACTTCAATTGATAGACTACAGGATTTACCTGTCGAAGAACCTCATAAGGACCCAGGAAGCGAGGAGCAAATTTGACAGAGCTCACTCTAAGGGGCACTTTGCACACTGCGACATCGCAGCCCGATGCTGCGATGCCGAGTGTGATAGTCCCCGCCCCCGTCGCAGCAGCGATATGTGGTGATAGCTGGCGTAGCGAAAGTTATCGCTACGCCAGCTTCACACACACACTCACCTGCCGTGCGACGTCCCTGTGGCCGGCGACCCGCCTCCTTGTTAAGGGGGCGGGTCGTGCGGCGTCACTGCGACGTCACACGGCAGGCGGCCAATCAGAGCGGAGGGGCGGAGATGAGCAGGATGTCAACATCCTGCCCACCTCCTTCCTTCCGCATATCCTACGGAAGCCGCAGTGAGGCCGGTAGGAGACGTTCCTCGCTCCTGCGACTTCACACACAGCGATGTGTGCTGCCGCAGGAGCGAGGAACAACATCGGACCGTCGCGTCAGCGTAATCATGGATTACGCCGACGCTGCACCGATGATACGATTATGACGCTTTTGCGCTCGTTAATCGTATCATCCAGCCTTTACACACTGCGATGTCGCATGCGATGCCGGAAGTGCGTCATTTTCAATTTGACCCCACCGACATCGCACCTGCGATATCGCAGTGTGCAAAGTGCCCCTAAGTCTCACGTGTTTTGCAGAGAGCCACACAAAGTCCCCTGGAGAAAAGACAGGAGCCGGGCGACGAAACCGATCGGACACCGTCTTCATACGGTCCTTAGCTGCTTGGATCGACTCTTGAGTCCGATCCCAAACCTCTCTGGCATTAGTTGCCCAGTCGGCCACAAGAGGAGGAGGTGCAGCAGCGGGAAACGGTACCGGTACCCTAGGGTGTTGCCCATTATTGAGTACGAACGGTGTCTGCCCAGTGGCCTCAGCCAGCGAATTGTTAAGGGCAAATTCTGCCCAGGGTAGGAGGGAGGACCAGTTATCGTGGTTCTCAGCAACAAAGTGTCGAAGGTATATAATCATAGATTGATTGGTACGTTCAACCAAACCATTAGTCTCCGGATGGTATGCCGAAGAGAGATTCAACTCAATTTGCAGAAGGCTACAAAGATCTCGCCAGAAACGGGAAGTAAATTGCGGGCCTCTATCACAAATGATACGATCTGGCATCCCGTGAAGCCTAAAGACATGCTTGAGGAATAGTTTGGCTACTACCCTGGAAGATGGGATTCTCGATAACGGTACGAGATGAACCATCCGGGAGAAATGGTCCGTAATGACCCACACAAATCTATGTCCCTGTGAACATGGAAGATCACCCACAAAGTCCATGCCTACCACCTCCCATGGTCTATCTGGCACTGGTAAAGGATGCAAGAGCCCAGCCGGTCTCTGCCGTAATGGACGGTTGCGAGCACACGAGTAGCAGGAACCGACATATCTCTTGACGTGGCTGGCTAAGTGTGGCCACCAATACCACCTCTCCAGTAACTCTCGTGTCCGCCTAATACCAAAATGCCCACACACCTTTGAGGTGTGGGCCCATGACAGTATATCATTCTGTCGATCAGGCGGCACAAAGGTCTTGCCCGGTGGGATTTGGTCTAACGTCACAGGGGAGAGTGTATGAAAAACCCTGGAGGGAAGGATAAGACGAGGTTCGTCAATCTCTTCCTGGGTAGAAAGCATAGAGCGAGACAGGGCGTCTGCCTTGTTATTCTTACTCCCAGACAGATAGTTGATGGAGAAGTGAAAGCGGGAGAAAAACAAGGACCAGCGGGCTTGGCGAGGATTCAGACGCTGAGCGGTTTGTAAGTACGTCAGATTCTTATGGTCTGTATAGACCTGGAAAGGATGTTTCGCTCCTTCCAGCAAGTGACGCCACTCCTCCAAGGCTAATCTCAAGGCGAGCAGTTCCCTATCCCCAATGGTATAGTTTCTCTCTGCCGGTGAAAAGGTTTTAGCAAAGAAGAAACACGGCCTTTTTCTACCTGCACCGTTCTTTTGATACAAGACCGCACCAGCACCCACTGAAGAGGCATCAACCTCTAAGAGGAAGGGCTTATTCTCATCGGGTCTTTGAAGAACGGGAGCAGTTGAAAAGTGTCTTTTTACTGCCTCAAAAGCCTGAGATGTCTCAGTAGACCAGGCTTTGGGATTAGCACCTTTCTTAGTCAAGGCCACCAAAGGAGCCACCAAAGTAGAAAAATGGGGTATGAACTGCCTGTAATAATTTATGAATCCTAAGAAGCGTTGCACCGCCTTCAAGGAATGAGGTTCGGACCATTGCAGGACAGCAGAGAGCTTCGCAGGATCCATAGCCAGACCCTCTTGTGAGATAATGTAACCCAAAAAAGGCAATGAGGACTGCTCGAATACACATTTCTCGAGTTTAGCAAACAATGAGTGCTCCCTTAAACGGGAAAGGACACGAACGACATCCTGACGATGAGTCTCCAGATCAGGAGAAAAAATCAGGATGTCGTCCAGATACACCACTACTGAGGATAACAGTAAATCCCTGAACACATCGTTTACGAAGTCCTGAAATACTGCGGGTGCATTACATAACCCAAAAGGCATGACGAGGTATTCATAGTGACCGTCTCGGGTGTTAAAAGCGGTCTTCCATTCGTCACCCTTTCGAATTCGTACCAAGTTATACGCACCCCGCAGATCCAACTTCGTAAAAACTTGAGCTCCTCTCAGTCTGTCAAAGAGCTCCGAAATTAAAGGTAATGGGTATTTGTTCTTTATTGTGATTGCGTTGAGACCCCTGTAATCTATGCAGGGACGCAAATCACCCTCTTTCTTCCGAACAAAGAAAAACCCAGCTCCCGCGGGAGAGACAGACTTACGAATGAACCCCTTCTCTAAACTCTCTCTTATATAGGTCGACATGGCCTCCGACTCAGGTATCGACAGGGGGTAAACCCTGCCTTTAGGTGGAACCGAACCTGGGATAAGGTCTATGGCACAGTCATACGGCCTATGGGGTGGAAGAACCTCAGCACCCTGTTTGGAGAACACGTCAGCGAATTCCAAATAGGGTGTAGGTATGGGAGAGAGATCGGTTGATGCAACCGCAACGACCTTAGGTGGTAAGGGAAGACATCGGGACTGACATTTCGAACCCCAACTAATAATGCTGTCAGACTCCCAGTCAATGTGAGGAGCATGAGTCCGAAGCCATGGAAGACCCAGAAGGACGTCGTCTATACCCTCAGGCAAAACAAGAAAAGAAATCTCCTCTATGTGACCCTGAGACAGGGAAAGGCGCAAGGGAACTGTCCTCAATGTAATGGAGTCAGACAACATAGTTCCATTAACAACACGGACAGGAATAGGCGCCTCTAACATGATAGAGGGAATATTGTGTCCCTTTACAAATCCTGAGGACACAAAAATCCCGTCAGCTCCGGAATCCACAAAAGCCATAATAGGCCATGTATTCTCAGATAACGAGAGCTGACCTGGGATACAACACTTAGAGGGTGCAGAAGACGTCTCTAGTAACCCCCCTCTAATGGTTACTAGGCCAGGGAGTTTCCCTGACGACTAGGACACTTGTTGGCATAGTGCCCAGCCTGACGACATACGTAACATATAGGAGGACCAGACTTGCGTAGTCTGGAGAACGTATGACCTAACTCCATAGGAGTGGGAGATGTTTCAGATGCTGAGGAAGATGGTAGTGGACCCTCAACAACTGGAATAGCCCGATGCTTAGGGCGTGAGGAAGAGACCTCGAGTCTACGTTCCTTATGGCGTACATCGATCCTCGTTGCTACTGTGATCAAGTCCTCCAGAGAAGCAGGGACCTCACGAGTAGCAAGGGCATCCTTGACATAGCCTGACAACCCTCTCCAGAAGATAGGAATCAACACCTTCTCTGGCCAATCTAGTTCTGCCACCAGAGTTCTAAAAGCAATGGCATAAGAACTAGTGGATAACGAACCCTGAGATAGATCTAACAGTCTCAGGGCCGCATCATGGGTAACCTGCGAACCCATGAATACCGCCTTAAGACCATCAAGAAAGTCTTGATGTCTCAGAGTAACCACATCAGAGCGCTCCCATAGGGGAGTCGCCCATTCTAAGGCTTTGTCCTGAAGTAAGGAGATGATAAAGCCTACTCTGGACCTCTCCGTAGAGAAGCGAGAAGAGTTGACCTCTAGGTGTATCTGACACTGACTAATGAAACCACGACATGATCTGGCATCGCCAGAATATCTGTTTGGCAGAGCAAGTCGAGGATCATGTGCAGATGTCACCATGGTCTGAGGTTTATCCTCTATACTCTTGAGCCGTGACTCAAGTACTTGTATGTAACGGTGTAACTGCTGATATTCTGCCATAACTGCCAGACCCTTGGCTCAGTCCTAATGTTACGGGGGGCTGTCTGATAATAACCGAAAGGAGTATCAGACAGTCAGGGTCCACCGTGCAAAGACTTTGCTGCAGACTATGGCAGAGTGCAATACCTCTGTTAACTCACAGAAGGATATAATAAGTAAGTAAAGCAATTCCTCCCTTGCTTGGAGGGTGTGTGGAATGATCTCTGTTAATAATCACAGAGACAAAGGCAATGTGTGCGAAATGGCACCTACCTAGGTCCGCTCTTCTAGTGGTGCAAAAGAGACGAACAGCAGCGTAAGCCGCACAAAGCTCCTACCTGCGTTCGCTCCACTAGTGTGCGAGGACACGAACCACTAGATATGGCACCTGCCTAGGTCCGCTCTTCTAGTGGTGCAAAAGAGACGAACAGCAGCGTAAGCCGCACAAAGCTCCTACCTCTGTTCGCTCCCCTAGTGTGCGAGGATACGAACAACTGCCAGACGCAGTATAAGGAACGTTACCCTAGCGGCAACGTCCACCTACGAGTAGAATCACAAGGCCCAGCCAGACCATGTGCCTCAGGCACCTGCCTATGTCCGCTCCACTAAGAGGTAAGGATACGGACAGCAGCCAAAGCTGTAAGGTATAAGAATGCTACCCTGCCGGTAGCGCTCACCTAGCATAGACAGAGGAATGCCTAGAGGAACGCGCACAGAGCGTCTACTCATATGCATGAACCAAGAGGACTGAGCACCATGCGGCATGTGTCAGGGTCTTATATAGACTCTGTGCCTCATCCAAGATGGAGGACACCAGAGCCAATCCGCTGCCAGAACGACAGGAGTGACGTCATGCTGGCCTATCACCGAGCAAGACGTCACAAGCACATGACCAGCGACCAATCGGCATAGAAGGTGTCAGAGACATGTGACCTCGTGTCAGCGATGATGTCACCCGCACATGTGCAATGGCTCCAAGATTGGACTTAGTCTCCGGCGCTCGCACATGTGCAGTAGCAAGAAATCTGGACTTAGTCTCCAGCGCTCGCACATGTGCAGTAGCAAGAAATCTGGACTTAGTCTCCAGCGCTCGCACAAGTGCAGTAGCAAGAAATCTGGACTTAGTCTCCAGCGCTCGCACATGTGCAGTAGCAAGAAATCTGGACATAGTCTCCAGTGCTCGCAGTAACCGTAACAATGAGCAGGTGTCCTTCCTGGTGCTTCCATGGGGGACGGATGAGATGCTACTGGGTCTTCCCTGGTTGAGACAGCATGCTCCTATACTCAACTGGGCAACAGGGGAGATCTCATCCTGGGCAGGATCCTGTAGAGAGCACCTCGTGACTACCGAACCACCCGCTACCATTAGGTCGGTTGGGTCCTCAGGGAATACAGGGGGGCCGGGTTTACCGACACCTTATGAGGCCTACAGGGATGTCTTTTCCAAAAGGGCCGCAGATACCCTTCCTCCCCACCGGCCATATGATTGCCGAATAGACCTAAAGCCAAGCTCCGAGTCCCCTAGGGGCAGAGTGTATCCACTCTCTGCTCCAGAGACGGAGGCTATGTCCAAATATATTCAGGACAGCCTGGCGAAGGGGTTCATTCGCAAGTCTATTTCACCGGCCGGTGCAGGGTTCTTTTTCGTGCAGAAGAAGGAAGGGGATCTGCGCCCCTGTATCGATTACAGGGGATTAAATGCAATCACGATCAAGAACAAATACCCTTTGCCCCTCATTACGGAGCTATTTGATCGATTCTGCGGGGCAAAGGTCTTCACAAAGCTGGATCTACGCCGGGCGTATAATCTAGTGCGAGTCCGAGAGGGCGATGAGTGGAAGACCGCCTTTAACACCAGGGACGGTCACTACGAGTGTCTAGTAATGCCCTTCGGACTCTGCAATGCCCCCGCTGTATTTCAAGACTTTGTGAATGACATTTTCCGGGATTTGTATCTTTCCGTGGTTGCATACCTGGATGACATTCTTATCTTCTCCCCCGATCTTGCCACCCATCGGAGGGATGTCATCCGAGTACTTAAGAGGCTCCGCACCCATTCGTTATATGCTAAGCTGGAAAAGTGCGTTTTTGAACGTGAATCCTTGCTGTTCCTGGGGTATATCATGTCCAGTCAGGGGTTAGCAATGGATCCGGGGAAGTTGGAGACAGTGATGAACTGGCCTGAGCCCCGCTCGCTGAAGGCGATCCAGCGATTCTTGGGGTTTATCAATTATTATCGCCAGTTCATTCCCAACTTCTCGACGGTGGCAGCACCCATCATTGCCCTTACCCGCAAGGGCGCTAATCCCAAAGTATGGACACGGGAAACGGTAGAGGCATTTCACACTCTCAAAACTTACTTCTCCAGAGCTCCCATCCTTCATCGTCCAGACATCTCCAAACCCTTCCTACTGGAGGTAGACGCCTCTTCGGTCGGTGCAGGTGCAGTCCTGTACCAGAAAAACGAACGAGGAAGGAAGCATCCGTGTTTCTTTTTCTCCAAGACCTTTTCTCCGGCCGAGAGGAACTACTCCATAGGGGATAGGGAGTTACTGGCGATGAAACTAGCATTCCAGGAATGGCAGCATCTCCTGGAGGGTGCGACGCATCCATTTGAGGTGTTTTCTGACCATAAAAACCTCACATACCTCCAGACAGCACAACGCCTGAACCCAAGGCAGGCCCATTGGTCTTTATTCTTCTCCCGGTTCCGCTTTATTATCCGCCACCTGGCCGGTGAGAAGAACGTACGGACCGATGCCTTGTCACGTTGTATGGTTGTGTTGGAGGAGGACGAGGAGGAGCCTCATCTTATACTACCCCCAGACAGCTTGAGGATGGTCACTCCCACTTCTTTGGACCAGGTGCCACCTGGCAAGACGCTCGTTCCCCCTGAACTACGGAACGAGGTGCTATCGTGGGCCCATGCCTCCAAGGTCGGGGGTCAAAAGGACCAGAGACCTTGTGACCAGGCATTATTGGTGGCCGAGACTACCCCAGGACATACAGGAGTATGTGGGAGCCTGTATGTCGTGTGCTCGGAATAAGCCATCCCGGCAGAGACCGGCAGGTCTTCTTCACCCACTGCCAGTGCCTGATCGTCCCTGGGAAGTGGTGGGGATGGACACCTGGGAGATCTGCCCAAGTCAGCAGGGCACAGGGTCGTATGGGTCATCACGGATCACTTCTCTAAAATGGTCCACTTGGTGCCACTCCCACGACTCCCGACGTCACGTGCTCTCGCCACCTTGTTCATTCGGCATGTATTTAGGTTGCATGGCATGCCTGACAAGGTGGTGAGCGACCGGGGTCCCCAGTTCGCGTCTCACTTCTGGAGAGAGCTCTGTAAGCTCCTGCAGATAGAGCTGAACATCTCCTCCGCATACCATCCCGAGACCAATGGACTGGTGGAGAGGACCAATCAGACCTTGGTAACTTACCTCCGCCATTTTATCTCCATGCACCACGACAACTTGGCTAACCTCCTTCCTTGGGCCGAATTTGCCATTAATAATTCGGTCCATGAATCCTCTGGCCAGACTCCGTTCCTGCTCAATAACGGACAACATCCCAGAATCCCAGTTCCGATGCCCATTACGTCACCCGATCCTAGAGTGGAGGATTGGGCGACCAAGGCCCGGGAGATCTGGGATAACACCCAAGAGGCTCTTAAGAGGGCTAAAGACCGGATGGTGACAACGGCTGATGTTCGCCGCCGCCCTGCACCATCCTTCGCCCCTGGTGACCTAGTGTGGCTGTCCTCTAAGAATGTTAACCTACGGGTACAGGCAGCTAAGTTCGCCCCTAGGTACCTGGGTCCGTTTAAAGTACTACAGCAGGTAAACCTGGTGGCATACCGACTCCAGCTCCCTCCACGCTGGGCTATAGCCAACACCTTTCACGTGTCCCTCCTGAAACCCGTACGACTTAATAAGTTCTCGGGGTCCCTGCCGGCTCAAACCGACTCCCTGTCCGACGACCCTGTGGTGGCGAAGCTTGTGGAGACAAAAGTCATACAGGGCCGGAGGTACTACCTCGTGGAGTGGGCCGGCCGTGGTCCGGAGCATAGATCCTGGGAACTGGAGGATCATATCCGCACCCCGGGTTTAATAGCGGCCTTTGAGCACGGACAGGGGAGGGGGCCTAGATGGGGGGGTAATGTTACACCTCGTGGCTCTCCTGAGGCAGTCTCCCATTCCTTGCCTGCCACGAGTGCTCCTGCTCAGCAGCGCCAAAGGTCTGCCAGACTGCGCAGTGTGCAGGAGATACCTTCTCAGAGAGGCAGCAGAAGGGTGACACCTAGTGGTTCTCCTGTTACAAGGAGTGAAGCGGTCTCCCATTCCTGGCCTGCCACGGGTCCTCCTGCTCAGCGGCCCCGAAGGTCTGCGAGGTTGCGCAATGTGCAGAGGTTTGCTTCTCAGGGAAGCAGTGAGACTCCCGTTATCTCTGCACATTGTGAGACCGAGGATCCCGCCTCTATTTCCCAGAGGCAGGAGGGTGAGCATGTGCAATGCATGGTGGGTCCTGATTCGCCCACTGACGTCACACGGCTTGATGACAAGGCTGGTGACGTGGTAAATCCTGACTGGCCAGGCTGGGACGTCGTGGACCCTGATTGGGTCAAGTCCGTCATCGCCGCCTCGCGCCCGCCCTTGGGTGGAGCTACACCTCCTTAAAAGCTCCCCCTGCCATCATGGCGGCGCGCGACCGTCCTTCTATGTTTGGATGTCTGGCAGCGTGCTGCCACGCCACTGCTTAGGCATTACTGTCTTTTGTGGGCTTAGCCCTTGCTGCTTAGGCAGCACCTGGTTTGCAGGCCGTGTCCCTGCCTTGCTGCTCCGGCAGTATCCCCTTCAACAGGCCGTGTTCCTGTCCCAGGGGAGCTCCTCAAGTCTCTACCGGACTCACCTGATTATTGAAAGCACACGTGCGTGGGCACCTCTGTGCTACCCTCGTGCCATATTCTCGTGACTTCCACTGGCACACGTGCGTGGGCACCTCTGTGCTTCCCCGTGCAACAGGTACACCGAGCCGTGAGATCCGTGCCATACAACCCTCACGGGTTAGGGCAGACCGGTGTACATAGATCGTCTGTGACATTCCGGACGATTGCTAGCAGCAACCCGCTCACTCTTCACCCACCATAGCAGCGGTCCCTTACACCGCACAGTGGACCTTGACCGGCGGAAGCTGTCCATTTCCCATCTTGGCACGCTTCCCCGGGTCCCCCTCGTAACACATACCTGCCATGAATATTAGGAAAAAGGAGATATTTAGCAATCGCATTGATCAATGTAACTGAGCCCCAAAACCCCGTCAAGGTATATCTCTATATTGGGGTCCCTAGCTCTGTGACCCTAACTGTGTGTCATCTCATTGCAATTAATAACTGCTGTGGGTGGAGAGGGGTAACCAAGGACTGTCTTATATAGGAGATGGAAAAAACATGGCCAAAAGGGGCGGAGCTGTGTTCACATTCAGAAAAAAACTACATATAACTGAATAGGATAACTGAAGTGAGCACTAATATATATATTCTGAGTGCAAGCCAAAAAAATACATACTATACAAGGATAAGGCTGCACATCAAACTTAGATAATGGTATAATGCCTCAAGCATATGGAAAAATATTGGAAAATACAATGAAAAATGCTACTTGCTAACTTGAACATGTGAATAATGAATTGCATACCTGCCATGAATAATAGGAAAAAGGAGATATTTAGCAATCACATTGTTCAATGTAACTGAGCCCCAAAACCTCGTCAAGGTATATCTCTATATTGGGGTCCCTAGCTCTGTGACCCTAACTGTGTGTCATCTCATTGCAATTAAAAACTGCTGTGGGTGGAGAAGGGTAACCAAGGACTGTCTTATATAGGAGATGGAAAAAACATGGCCGAAAGGGGCGGAGCTGTGTTCACATTCAGAAACAAACTACATATAACTGAATAGGATAACTGAAGTGAGCACTAATATATATATATTCTGAGTGCAAGCCAAAAAAATACATACTATACAAGGATAAGGCTGCACATCAAACTTAGATAATGATATAATGCCTCAAGCATATGGAAAAATATTGGAAAATACAATGAAAAATGCTACTTGCTAACTTGAACATGTGAATAATGAATTGCATACCTGCCATGAATATTAGGAAAAAGGAGATATTTAGCAATCGCATTGATCACCACAGCAGTTTTTAATTGCAATGAGATGACACACAGTTAGGGTCACAGAGCTAGGGACCCCAATATAGAGATATACCTTGACGAGGTTTTGGGGCTCAGTTACATTGATCAATGCGATTGCTAAATATCTCCTTTTTCCTAATATTCATGGCAGGTATGCAATTCGTTATTCACATGTTCAAGTTAGCAAGTAGCATATTTCATTGTATTTTCCAATATTTTTCCATATGCTTGAGGCATTATACCATTATCTAAGTTTGATGTGCAGCCTTATCCTTGTATAGTATGTATTTTTTTGGCTTGCACTCAGAATATATATTAGTGCTCACTTCAGTTATCCTATTCAGTTATATGTAGTTTTTTTCTGAATGTGAACACAGCTCCGCCCCTTTCGGCCATGTTTTTTCCATCTCCTGTATAAGACAGTCCTTGGTTACCCCTCTCCACCCACAGCAGTTTTTAATTGCAATGAGATGACACACAGTTAGGGTCACAGAGCTAGGGACCCCAATATAGAGATATACCTTGACGAGGTTTTGGGGCTCAGTTACATTGATCAATGCGATTGCTAAATATCTCCTTTTTCCTAATATTCATGGCAGGTATGCAATTCATTATTCACATGTTCAAGTTAGCAAGTAGCATTTTTCATTGTATTTTCCAATATTTTTCCATATGCTTGAGGCATTATACCATTATCTAAGTTTGATGTGCAGCCTTATCCTTGTATAGTATGTATTTTTTTGGCTTGCACTCAGAATATATATATTAGTGCTCACTTCAGTCATCCTATTCAGTTATAAGGAATTGATTGATGTCTTCCTTAGTGGGTTTGTCTTCTAGTTTATTATTTTTTAAGTTATATAGGTTGTTAAAAAATTCCTCGAATTTTAGTGAAATGTCTTTTGGATTTTTGTAAATGTTGTTGTCCTTATCTCTTATCTGTAAGATTTTGGTCTTAGATCTCAGAATTCTTGTTCTTCTGGCTAAAAAACCCGAAGGTTTATTCATGAGATGGTAAAAATTGGATTTTGAGGTCAGTATGAATCTTTCGTATTCGTTTGAGAGAATGGTTTTTAAATCTAGTCTGAGTTTTAAAATTTCTTTTTGTGTGTCATCTGATGGACTATTTGCTTGTGAATTTTCTAGTTCTCTAATTTTATTTATAATCTCTTCAGTTTTCTTTTGTTTAATTTTATTAATCTTAGCGTTAAGTTGGATCAGGGTTCCTCTGATGACTGCCTTATGGGCTTGCCACAGAGTTGTGATAGAGATATTTTCTATGTCATTATATTTGAAATAATTTTTTAAATCAACTTGTATTTTTAGGCTATGGTCTGGGTGGGCGAATAGAAACGAGTTAGCGCTCCAAGTTTTATTTATGTGATGATTGGTGAGGATTTCAAATGTGATGGGAGAGTGGTCTGACCACACTCTAGGGTGAATGGTAATTTGTTTAATTTTCTGTAAGGTATTGATGTCAGAAAGGACTAGGTCAATTCTTGAAAAGGATCTGTGGGGGTATTTGGGTATTTAGGCATCTAAAGATGTCATATAGCTCCTTTCGGTTCATCCAAGAATCAAGAGTGACATTCAGTACCCTGCCTTTGTTGGAAGAGTCGAATTTAGGGTTAGGTATGGCGTTAAAATCTTCAAAAAGTAAAAGAGATCCCCTTTGGTGTGATCTAATTAAAGATAGTACTCTATTTAGGAAGGTAATTTGTCCCTTGTTGGGAGCGTATATGTTGGCTAGTGTGTATGTAGTGTTATTTAGTTTGCAGATAACTATTAGATATCTACCTTCTGGGTCAATTATCATTTTCAGTTCTTCAAATCTTATTGAGTCTCTAATAATGAGAGCCACACCTGATTTTTTCTTTTCATTTGAAGAGAGAAGGATTGTTGGGAATGATTTATGTTCAAATTTGGGTGTTTTTTCTAGGGCGAATTTTGTTTCCTGTAGTCCAATTATATCTGCTTTGAATTTTTGGATGTCCCTCCATATGAGAAACCTTTTTTGTGGCGAGTTTAACCCATTGACGTTGATAGTCAGGAATTTTGTGGTCATCTTGGTGGTTGATAGCTTTTTTTTAGGCTTTTTCTCTTGGTGTTGTCTAGATATTTGATCTTCCTCCTGCTGGGGATACTTTTTGTCATGTTATTGATCATGTCAGGTAAACTTGAGGTAACTATTTTAAACATAAACATGGGGTAAAGCTTCACGGTAGATATATTGTGGGAGATATATTACAACAAATTTCTCCTTGTGGGCTAGTGTTTTCTGCCTATTAGGGTAGTCCCGATTCAGATAAGGGACTTGAGCGAGGGTGCACTGATAATTATCTATTGGGATCATCTTTTTTCCCTCCCAGGTTGGGGAGATGCAATTTTCAAGTCTTTGAGCAATTTCAGCCCCTCTTCCGGCTCTTCGATTGACATGGTTTTTTGCTTAAATGTGAAGATCAGATTATTGTTTGGATGGCCCCAGCGGTATAAGAAGTCATTTTTCCTCAGAGCATCCGTGATAGGCTTATAGTCTCTTCTCCTTTTTAAAGTCTCCTTTGAAAGGTCGATAAATACTTTTAAGTTCTCGTGGGGGGATGGTAAAGTTTTGTTATTTCGTAAGAAATCCATTAGTTTTTCTTTTGTTCTATAGAACGTAAATCTCGCAATGACGTCTCTGGGGATTTCTTCTGCTAAGAATGTCGGTTTTGGGATCCTGTGAACGCGTTCAAATGAATACTCCAATTCTGGGAGGGAGGGTAAAGCTTTTTTCACTATGTTCTTAACATATGTCATAAGGTTTGTGTTTTTGATCTTTTCTGGTATTCCTCGAAATTTAGGTTACTTCTTCTGTCTCTATCTTCTCTATCTATCCATTTATTTCTTAAGAATTTTACCTCCTCTTTTACCGTGTTTTTCCAAAAATAAGACCTCCCCCAAAAATAAGTCCTAGCAGGGATTTTCAGCATTTTCGGAGAAAGGCTTAAATATAAGCCTTCCCCCGAAAATAAGCCCTAGTCCCGGATCAATAATGAAGTGTCCGTGCAGCTAAAAAAGATACAGATACTGCAGGACACTTCATTATACACAGCGGCACCCGGCAATTACACTCACCAGACGCCGAGCAGAGGACCTGCAGTGATCACACACCCGCACACAACAGCTCTCACACACACACACTTACACACACACAATCAGATCTCACACACACACCAGATCTCATACACAATCATCGGATCGCACACAGTCAGATCGCACACATAATCAGATCGCACACACAAACATCGGCTCACACGCAAACAACAAATCACACACACACACACAAACATCGGATTGCACACACATCGGATCGCATACACACTCACCTCATCCAGTGACACCGATCTCTTCTCGCCGGGAGAATCCTGAGAGGCAGTATGGTGCAGCGCGACGAACGGGACCTGCGGCCGGACACGTGACTTGCTTCATTCTCTGCTGCCGTAAGTGCTGGATGTGATGTGATGTGATGTGTGTGTGTGTGTGTCTGCAATCGGCTGTGTGTGTGTGTCTGCAATCGGCTGTGTTTTTCTGCGATCGGCTGTGTGTGTCTGCGCTCGGATGTGTGTATCTGTGATGGCTGTGTGTGTCTGTGATCAGATGTGTGTATCTGTGATGGCTGTGTGTGATCTGCTGTGTATATCTGCGATCTGCTGTGTGTATCTGTGATCGGCTGTGTGTATCTGTGATCGGCTGTGTGTATCTGTGATCGGCTGTGTGTATCTGTGATGGCTGTGTGTGATCTGCTGTGTATATCTGCGATCTGCTGTGTGTGTATCTGTGATCGGCTGTGTGTATCTGTGATCGGCTGTGTGTATCTGTGATCGGCTGTGTGTGTCTGCGATCGGATGTGTGTATCTGTGATGGCTGTGTGTGCCTGAGATCTGCTGTGTGTGATCTGCTGTGTATATCTGCGATTTGCTGTGTGTGTATCTGTGATCAGCTGTGTGTATCTGTGATCGGTTGTGTGTGCCTGCGATCTGCTGTGTGTGATCGGCTGTGTGTATCTGTGATCGGCTGTGTGTATCTGTGATCGGCTGTGTGTGTCTGCGATCGGATGTGTGTATCTGTGATGGCTGTGTGTGCCTATGATCTGCTGTGTGTGATCTGCTGTGTATATCTGCTATCTGCTGTGTGTGTATCTGTGATCGGCTGTGTGTATCTGTGATCGGCTGTGTGTATCTGTGATCGGCTGTGTGTGTCTGCGATCGGATGTGTGTATCTGTGATGGCTGTGTGTGCCTATGATCTGCTGTGTGTGATCTGCTGTGTATATCTGCTATCTGCTGTGTGTGTATCTGTGATCGGCTGTGTGTATCTGTGATCGGCTGTGTGTATCTGTGATCGGCTGTGTGTGTCTGCGATCGGATGTGTGTATCTGTGATGGCTGTGTGTGCCTGAGATCTGCTGTGTGTGATCTGCTGTGTATATCTGCGATCTGCTGTGTGTGTATCTGTGATCAGCTGTGTGTATCTGTGATCGGTTGTGTGTGCCTGCGATCTGCTGTGTGTGATCGGCTGTGTGTATCTGCGATCTGCTGTGTGTGTAATCTGTGATCGGCTGTGTGTATCTGTGATCGGCTGTGTGTATCTGTGATCGGCTGTGTGTACCTGCGATCTGCTGTGTGTGATCTGCTGTGTATATCTGTGATCTGCTGTGTATATCTGTGATCTGCTGTGTGTCTGTGTGTGATCTGCTGTGTGTGTCTGGGATCTTCTGTGTGTGTCAGCGTGTCAGCTAGCAGCAGGGTAGGATGGCGTGCAGCACCGACCGGAGATCACAGGAGGACCTGGGAACCACGCAGATGTCCTGGTCTGGTGAGTATGAGTCTCCTGGGAAGTGTGGGGGTCTGCTTTTTTGGGGGGTAAACTTACCCCCAACCGTGTTTCTCCAAGAATAAGACCTCCTCCAAAAATAATCCCTAGCGCTTTAAAAAAGAGGTTGTAGTAGTATAGTAAGGTACCAGTATGGGAAGGATGAAGGGAATGCAGCAGTCACCACTTATCTGTTTAAAAGTTGCTTTCAGCTGTGCAATGCTACTGAAAATGGGCAGCAGCTATGCCTTAGTTGTGGATGATCGCTGCACTCCGCTCCCTGTCGTCCCCCCCAATGTTACTATGTCAATCTTCTGTTGTAGTGGTGATTAAACCAGAGTCTGCGGGGCTCGGGTACGTGGGAAGCCCGCCGTCTTCGCTTGAGTGATGATCCCGCTTCTATACTGTCTTGTGCAGATGCAGAGTTCCTTAACATCCCAGATCTGCGGTGCTTGAGTACGTGGCAGGCGTCTTCCACCTGATCAGCTTGCGGTAGTGTCCGTGATGTAGTGCTTCTGTGAGCCGCTGACAAGATCAGCTATGCATCTGTTAGAAGTGCTGTCTGAACCCGGAATCCCATGCGTAAGGTCGGTGCAGATCTGATCACCCAATCTGCTGGCAGCCTGTAGACTGTCTGTTATAGCTGACCGCAGCTAAACCACAGCTCCCTAAGTGATGTTTCCCCGCTGTTTATTGTATTAGGGGTGGTTAAATAGTCTATGTAATAGTAAATGCTGGTATATGGTGATTCAGTCAATATAGTGGCAGGATCCTTTAAATGTAGGAACCTTACTGAGAAGAGCTCTTGAATAATTACCACTGTGGAATTTGTCAGAGCTGACAGGATGTGGTAATATGAGCCACTTCTAGGAGCCAGAGAGCAAACAATGCAATGTAGAGATATTAGTCCAGAATAAAGTGGTATTGCTCACCTGGTTGCAGGAAATCTATGGAGCTTTGTATTTATCTGTTGAGTTCTTGCTGTTGTGTTAGGAGTCTTGGTAGTGGATGTCCCAGATAGATAAAAGAGGCAGGAGACCCAGACTGTAATGGCTCCTTAGGGCTGCATCATGGGTTCAGGCCTCCTTGTAAGTAATTAGATGAGGCAAAGTCCTAAGAAGTCCCAAGTAGGATCAAAATGCTCTCTGTGCACTCCTGCGCTCTGTCCTGTTGCTTTGGTAGGGAGATGAGCCTTTAAAAAGGCTAAAAACCCTGTTGGTGGTGATTAGAAGCAGGAGCACCAAGTCCCTTTGTCTTCACATGGTAAAGCAGGCCACGCCCCTGAGTTTTCTTTATTTTCATGACTCTAAAAATTGTAGATTCACATTGAAGGCATCAAAACTATGAATTAACACATGCGGAATGAAATACTTAACAAAAAAGTGTGAAACAACTGAAAATATGTCTTATATTCTAGGTTCTTCAAAGTAGCCACCTTTTGCTTTGATTACTGCTTTGCACACTCGGCATTTTCTGATGAGCTTCAAGAGGTAGTCACAAGAAATGGTCTTCAAACAGTCTTGAAGGAGTTTCCAGAGATGCTTAGCACTTGTTGGCCCTTTTGCCTTCACTTTGCAGTCCCGCTCACCCCAAACCATCACGATTGGGTTCAGGTCTGGTGACTGTGGAGACCAAGTCATCTGGCGTAGCACCCCATCATTCTCCTTCTTAGTCAAATAGCCCTTACACAGCCTGGAGGTGTCTTTGGGGTCATTGTCCTGTTGAAAAATAAATTATGGTCCAACTAAACGCAAACCGGATGGAATAGCATGCCACTGCAAGATGCTGTGGAAGTCATGCTGGTTCAGTATGCCTTCAATTTTGAATAAATCCCCAACAGTGTCACCAGCAAAGCACCCCCACATCATCACACTTCCTCCTCCATGCTTCACAGTGGAAACCAGGCATGTAGAGTCCATTCATTCACCTTTTCTGCGTTGCACGAAGACACATTGGTTGGATCCAAAGATCTCAGATTTGGACACATCAGACCAAAGTACAGATTTTCTCTGGTCTAATGTCCATTCCTTGTGTTCTTTAGCCCAAACAAGTCTCTTCTGCTTATTGTCTGTCCTTAGCAGTGGTTTCCTAGCAGCTATTTTACCATGAAGGCCTGCTGCACAAAGTCTCCTCTTAACAGTTGTTCAAGAGATGTGTCTGCAACTAGAACCTTGTGTGGCATTGACCTGGTCTCTAATCTGAGCTGCTGTTAACCTGCGATTTCTGAGGCTGGTGACTCGGATAAACGTATCCTCTGCAACAGAGGTGACTCTTGGTCTTCCTTTCCTGGGGCAGTCCTCATGTGAGCCAGTTTCTTTGTAACGTTTGATGGGTTTTGCCACTGCACTTGAGGACACTTTCAAAGTATTCCCAATTTTTCGGACTGACTGACCTTAACTTCTTAAAGTAATGATGGCTACTCGTTTTTCTTTACTTACCTGCTTTTTTATTGCCATAATACAAATTCTAATAGTCTATTCAGTAGGACTATCAGCTGTGTATCCATCAGACTTCTGCACTACACAACTGATGGTCCCAACCCCATTTATAAGGCAAGAAATCCCACTTATTAAACCTGACAGGGAACACCTGTGAAGTGAAAACCATTTCCGGTGACTACCTCTTGAAGCTCATCAAGAGAATGCCAAGAGTGTGCAAAGCAGTAATCAAAGCAAAAGGTGGCTACTTTGAAGAACCTAGAATATAAGACATATTTTCAGTTGTTTCACACTTTTTTGTAAAGTATTTCATTCCACATGTGTTAATTCATAGTTTTGATGCCTTCAATGTGAATCTACAATTTTCAGAGTCATGAAAATAAAGAAAACTGTTTGAATAAGAAGGTGTGTCCAAACTTTTGGTGTATATATATATATATATATTATATATATATATATATATATATATATATATATATATATATATATATATTCATTTTTTTTTAAATTCATTTATACACACACTTATGTACGCTACTTTCTGGTATTAATGTACCATAATTACTCTGTAGTTCCTTTCACGCTCATGTTACTGTACTTGGAAACACATATGCTTTTCATTTTACTTTTTTGAGCAGCTGTTTCAGATAGATTTACATAGAATTAAATCCAAATGTTCTCAAAAACTGTTACATTGGTGGTCCACAGCTGAAGGTATGAGATGACCAAGAAACGTGATGATTAAGATGATTCAGTTACTCATTATAGTCCTGTCATTGTACATACTATACTAATAAGTGATTCACAGTTTAAGTTACATGTACTGGACAAATAGTAAAAATCTAATGTGGAATAATATAAGAAGCACATTTTCATTATTATTACTTGAAATCCATGATTTAGCATATAAATGTCTTTTTTATTTCATGATTGTTTTTAAAGTGTTGTTCTTAATGCGTCTTAAAGGACTTGTCCACTACTAGGACCCCTTCTCATTGCAAATGTTTCCCCCATTTAAAATAAAAAAGCCCATACCCACCTCAGGTGGTGGTGCCATTCCAGCTGTGTCTGATCTCGCATTCATGGGGCTCATATTAGGTTGGGACTTCACACGAGCCCCACGCCCAGTCACCACCAGCTTCTATCTCCCCCCCTTCGTACACAGGAGCAATGAACAGAAAACAAGCGCCAGCCGCAGCGCTCACTTCCTGTTGATTAACTAATTTGTGTGAAGGCAGTAAGACAGAAGCTGGAGGTGATTGTCCATTTATTATACCATGCCTCTGGTCTTTTTGTGTATATATTTGTGTTCTTCAGATACTTCAAACCTTTTTATTTTATCTTTCATGAGCAAAAGTTAGAGACATAAAAACTATAGACATTTTGACTCACTGTACTTGTCTAAAGAATAATACCTGGTTCACATCCTGTTTCTGACACACATTTATGGCTGGGTCGGGGTTTCTAAGAAACCCTGAAAAATAAGATTTGGATGGAATGCCAGATGGACCTATTCAATATGAGGCAGATGGACTTACTTTGTACCATATTTTGCCACATTCTGCCAATGTCCTTATTTTTTAGGTAGGATCAAACCTGTGATAGACCACACTTTTCTGCTCATCTAAAATATGGAATCGCTTCCAAATCCCATTTTATAGGGCCTCAGATGGCAGCCTTAATGGAACCATAAACCAGGTAAAAATGTATATAATATATCTGTATAAAATGAATATAAAAATTGCAACACCAGGAAGGAAACGTTGTCTAATTTTGGAAATCACAGGATTAATCACCATGTTAATAATAGGCAAATGATAAAATAATGGAAACAACTTTTTCAAAACATCTCAATTTATTCAGTATCAAGTATTTGATCCCTTCAAATTTAACAACTATTGGGGCAGAGCGATGTAGTGTGGAGAGCAGCCGTATAGAGACTGAGTTCCTGGAATCCTGAAAAGATCCTGTGGAAATTAGCTTGTTACAAAGCCTCACCTACTCCCGACAGCTCACCCCTGGTAAGCGGCAACCCCCCCGGGCTCCCGTGGAGCAGTGTGATATGCTCCAGTCTGACTGGGTCTGCACACAGACCGACGGGGAAGCAAATCTGCTGGGAGCCAGCGGCCATCTTAGCAGCGTGCTGTAGGAGGCTGAAGGTCCAAGCTGTCAGCTCCCTCTCCAATTTTGAGTCCTGAGAGCCCTGCAACACTAGAAAACCCCCTGCAGACGGAGGGAGTGTAGTGGTGTGTGTTCTGAAAGACAAGGCCCGCACCCTTCCCCCATATCCTCTAGGTCGGTGCCTCCGGCCATTCTCTTCTCCCTCTCCCTCCTCACTTCTCACTCACCTCTTCCTGGACACCGGGGGACACCTGGAGCTGCAGACTGATGCTGGAGCTGTTAACTGAAGGTACTGTGGACAAATCTTATCAGCGGGAGGAGATACCTGCCTGCATATCTGTCCTCCGACCCTGGGGACAGAGTTAACTCATTAGTGCCTTGGCAGTTAGACTTTCCAGTGTGCATGCCAGGCCTCTAACCCTGGAGAAAGGGTTAACCCAGCAACAGCTGTAGAGAGCAGGCCTTTACAGTGTAAACACTTGTTCTTGAAAGAACAAGCCCTCCGTGGACATTTCTGGCCTCTGCTCCGGGGCCAGAGCTAACTCACCAGTGACCCTATAAAATAGACCCCTTACATCACCCTCCTTCTCACTGAGCTGACAGGAAACCTGGTGGCCTCAAGATTACCAAGATCTATCACTCTGCTAGTACGTAGGCTATTTGAATCATATTTGAATCCAGAATCTGCAGCAGACCACTGCTGCTGAGAGGTCTCTAACTGATACCACCATTCTTTGCAACTTATATTCAATATGTGCCCTGCTAAGAACTCATGCGCCGCAGACAAATTGAAGGAATTTGCTAGAGGCGAACCCCCGGATTCGCCACGGGCCATGAGGGGTGGTGGGCCTGTTCCTGCTTAAAATAGACCCCACTCCTCGGCTGTGGAGGACCAGGAGAAGGGAGGGTTGACTCTCCAGCAAGTCTCTGAACAACTCCTGGAGGCTATATTCCTATGTAAATCCTCCCTGTCTGGGAAAATAGAAGAGGTGCATTCTGAGGTGGGTCTCCTCAGGCAGGATCTACAGTCCCTGAAAGGGCGAATTGTGGAGGCTGAAACTAGGATATCCCAGCTGGAGAACACAGTGACTCCCATGACTGCAAAACTCACTAAAGTGGCAGGGTCCATGAATGTATGGAGGCAAAAAGCAGACGACCTTGAAAACAGAATGCGACGCAACAACATACGCATCATAGGTCTCCCAGAGCGCTCGGAAGGCCGGCAGCCCGAGCAATTTCTGGAAGAATGGCTAAAAACTACCCTGGGAAATGACTTTTCTCCAACATTTGCAGTGGAGAGGGCTCATCGGGTCCCTACCCGGCCTCTCCCCCCAGGAGCCCCCCCTAGACCTTTCCTGGCGCGGCTTCTTAATTGCAAAGATAGGGACACGGCACTACGCCTCGCCAGGCAGAAGGGCTCACTAAAGTTTGAGAACACTACAGTATCCATCTTTCCTGACTTTTCTGTTGACCTTCAGAAGCAGAAGGCTCGGTTCATGGATGTCAAAAAGTTGCTTAGGGAACGTAGCATCTTGTATTCGATGATCTACCCTGCCCGTCTCCAGATTGTCTACGAGGGCAAGTCGGTTTTTTTCTCCACATCGGAGGAGGCCTCGGAGTGGCTTCAGGTGCACCCAGGATACAGAGGGAAGTGACTTTGTCTTCTTTTATTATCTTCTCCGTCTGGACCGGTTATGTTTACTCGTCGGAGTGAGAGAGGTGGAAGTGCCTTACTCCCTTAGTGCCCCCATCCTGCTTTTAGGCTATTTACGCCTATTCCTCTTTTTTATTTTTTTTTTACATATAGGAGCTCCCTCTTATTGTTGAAGCCATAACAACTATACCTTACACTGGTATCAGTGGCGGTATCCCCTTTGAGAGACTTTAAAATGAAGAGCACAGGACATTGCTCTTGGTTTTTTGTTTTGATGTGCGGAAATATTGCTCTGTACAATGAACGTTTGATATGTTGTTCTTTCTTGTTTGGTCTGCCGGTTTTTGAGGTGCTAACCCCTTTCTTTTGCAGGTTGTGGTTTGGAGGTGGGAACGCTGATGTGGGAAAAGATCCCATTGGCACTGCTCATAGGATTCAACAATATGATGGGTTCTGATTTTAAGTGTTTAGTGTAGAATGTGCGGGGCCTTAGGAACCCAGGTAAGTGGGCTAAAGTGTTTTCACAGCTTAGGCGGTACAATACGTATATAGTAGCACTAGTAGAAACACATTTAACTAAAGATACAGCTAGGTTTATGAAAAAACCCTGGGTGCACTGGTCTATTCATGCCTTCCATACTAGTTATTCCAGAGGGGTATGCCTGTTGATACATAAATCACTACCCTGGGATCTCAAAACCGCCCGGAATGATCCTGATGGGAGGTTTGTCTTTGTGAATGCTATTATTAATTCCCATGAGTATGTCATACTATGCATTTACAACCCTCCTTCCGCAAACCTGGCGATTGTCAAAAGTGCAGTTAATTTTGCACTAAGCTACCCAGATGCTCATGTGCTCTGTATGGGAGACTTTAATCTAGTTATGGACAACAGCATAGACAGACTCCAACTAGATATTTCCCCAGAAGTGGCTTCACCCCCTACTGCTTTCTCCATATGTATGCGGGGCAATGGTTGGCTGGATATATGGAGATTGCGACATCCAGAGACACGAGAGTACACTTGCCATTCCTCCACTAGATGCACACTTTCCAGTCTAGATTATATATTTGGGTCTAGTAGTCTGGCCATATGGGTGGAGGACATTGAGCATGGTAATAGGGGTGTCTCAGATCACAGCCCAGTAGTACTGTCACTTAAATTTAGCCAGACGCGGCAGCATCGGGCTTGGAAGCTGAACATATTTTGGTTAAAACTAATTGGGTCAAATGACAGGATCCCTGACCAGTTAGAATGTTTACTAGGCGCACATGAAGGGCCCCGGTACGCCAACCTTTTCTGGGATACTATTAAAGCATATATGAGGGGCTGTCTTATTTCAACAATTTCATATATAAAGAGGATTACCTTGCAGGAAGACGATATTGCAGAATGTAAAGTAAGGGAAGCTGAAAGGACCTATATAGCCAATCCCTCTAACGCTAATAGATTGAACTGGCTACATTCACACAGATGTTATACTCAATATTTAGACACTAAATCCAAACGCAAGCTATTTTTCACACGGCAATTATATTTTGAGATGGGTAATCAGTCCAGTAAACTCTTGGCCTATATGGTCATACAACACAACTCCTCTAATTCTTAAAATCTGCAGACCTGATGGGTGCATAGTTACCTCCCCGACTGATATCCTCCAGTGCTTTTTTGATTTTTATAGCTCGCTGTATAGTTCCAGCAGTGAGGCGACTGTCGCAGAAGGTTTAACCTATTTGGCAGATGTGGATTTTCCGAGGCTGACCGCTGCTCAGCAGGTTCTTTTGGAGGCTGAGATCACACTAGATGAATTGAAATCTGCGATAGCAGATTTGGCTGTGGGCAGGGCCCCGGGGCCTGATGGTTTCCCGGTGGAGCTGTATGGGAAATACCAGGAATATTTGTTGCCACCCTTATTGGAGGTGTTTATTACTATACGGGAAACTTCTCTCCCAGACTCTTTTTATGATGCTAACATTATAGTACTTATTAAGGAGGGGATGGACCCCTTGGAGTGTGGATCATACCATCCTATCTCCTTGGTAAACGTGGATTATAAAATCCTTACCAAAATTCTGGCTACTAGGCTGAACTCGGTCATTTTGGATATTGTCAACCCTGATCAGACGGGATTTATGCCCGGGAAGAGTACTTCCATTAATATTAGAAGAGTTCAGTCCGTAGTCCAATTTAGTACCCTGGTAAGAGATAACAAATGGGCCTTGGCCTCGTTGGACGCGGCCAAGGCGTTTGACTCTCTGGAGTGGAACTTCCTGATGGCCTGCCTCCAAAACTTTGGATTCGGTCCCAGATTCTGTAACTGGATCCAAATGTTATACCTTGCCCCTAAGGCCAAAATGATGGTAAATGGTATCTCCTTCTCCTTGGGAAGGGGAACTCAACAGGGATGCCCTCTGTCGCCGGCCCTTTTTGCCTTGGCCATTGGAGCTCTTGCGATTTAAGATTCGTTCTAATAAATTGATAAGGGGTATTCAAATTGCAGACCGGGTGGACACCATAGGTCTTTATGCAGATGACTTGATCCTATTTATGGATGATGAGGAGCAGTCCCTGCCTCAAGTGGTTAAAGCCTGCTTTACACGTTGCAATTTCGCATACGATATCGTATGCGATTTGCAACGCCCCCATCGTATGTGCAGCATGTTCAATTTGTTGAACGTGCCGCACATACGATTAACCCCCGTCACACGTACTTACCTACCATACGACCTCGATGTGGGCGGCGAACGTCCACTTCCTGGAGTGGGAGGGATGTTCGGCGTCACATCGACGTCACGCGGCAGCCAGCGTAAACATCCCACCCACCTCCATCCTTCCGCATTGCTGGCCGGGAGCCGCAGGAGGCAGGTGAGATCTGTTCATCGTTCCCGGGGTGTCACACACTGCGATGTGTGCTACCCCGGGTACGTTGAACAATCTGACGTTCAATTCGTCATGTGATGAACGGTTTTTTGTTCAATCGCAATTGCACGTCGCTGTCACACGCTACAACATACCTTACGATGCCGGATGTGCGTCACTTACTACGTGACCCCGCCGACACATTGTAAGATATCTTGTAGCGTGTAAAGCAGGCTTAACACTATAGAAATATTTGGTAGGTACTCTGGATTGGGCATAAATTGGGCCAAATCACACCTGATGTCTCTTTCCCACCACCCCACACCCAGTCTAGGGTCTTTATCCCCATTACCATTGGTCCTCAGCTTTAAATATCTGGGAATCATAATCTACAAAGATAGTCAGCAGGATCTGCGCTCTAATATTTACCCTCTATTAGAACTGGCTAGGTCCAAGTTCCTGCTATGGAGCAAGCTACCATTATCAGTTTCAGGCCTTATCAACTTAATAAAGATGATCCTGCTCCCTAAATTTAGTTACTCCCTTCAACATAGTGTTGTTCCAGTTCCCAAGTCCTTCTTTTAGGCACTGAACTCATTGATCTCTGGGTTTATTTGGGGTAATGCAAGGCCTAAACTCAAATTGGCCACGCTGCACAGGCAGTCGGGAGGGGCAGCCATGCCTGAATTTTTCCTTTATTACTTAGCTGGCCAATTAAAAGCAGTATCTTCCTGGATGCACGACTCCTGTTTGCCTAATTCGGAAAGCCACTTGGCCTGTGTGGCGGAGACGGGATGCCTACTTGGTTTTTTGGAGGCGGGCAAATTGGGCTCACTAAAGCTACTACCACTCCTTAGACTGGTGCGACAAGTCTGGAGGCAGGCAAAAAAGATTGTACGTTTTTCAGATACAATTGCTGAAATGCCCTTATGGCAGAATAAGTGTTTCACCACACGGTCTGATCACCCATCCTCAAAATTCTGGAGCTCGCACGGCGTTCTTTTCCTAAAGGATGTATTTGAGCAAAATGTTTTGTTGTCCTTTGACCAGATCCGGTCTCAATTTCAGATTGCTAGATGCCACTTCTTCAGATACCTACAACTTAGAACAGTGATCCAGCACTACATGCAGAACACATCGGGGCCTACTCTAATATCCTCTTTCCCCTTGATCGGAATTCTTCGATCTCAGGGACCTAAGGGTATGATCTCGTCACTGTACACCTATTTACTCTGTATGGGGAATGAATCTCGCCCATTGGCAGTCAGAAGGAAATGGGAGGTGTTAATTCCGAATCTACAGGAGGAGGACTGGGAGGGCATCTTGGAATCGGTAACCAAGGTCTCTCCTTCCATTAACAATAAAATGATCCAACTATATATTATACACCAGGCATATTTAACCCCTCTGAAACTGTTTAAAATGCATCGCCGGGAGGCGCCAGAGTGCTTGAGATGTCATGGGGAAGATGCGGACTTTATACATATGATGTGGAGCTGCCCGGTGATAGCCTCCTTTTGGTGTGAAGTGATCTCGGTTTATCTTCCCTAGCATTATTCCCCATACCCCTCAATCCACTTCTCTGTTTGTTCGGAGTACTGGACGAGGGGACCTGGTCTCATCACCACAAACATTTTCTGCGGGAGTCTCTCTTTCTGGCCAGGAAGCTTTACAGTGGATGGGTACTTCTCCCCCAACGGTGCGGGCATGGATGGAGCTGGTGAATGCAATGCTCCCTTTCGAACGCACTGTGTATCAGAATAGAGGGTGCCCTGAGAAGTTCACTAAGGTCTGGGAGATGTGGAATACTTCCCCTCTGACACTGTCCAGTTAATTGGGGTGGCCCCTGTGTTCCTGTATTTGTGACTAGAGATTAAGATCTGGCATTAGGTATATTCTACTTTTGGGTGGCACCCAACGGCAGAAATGGTTAAGTTGATTTCTTACTGTTTGATGTGATATTTGTGCATCTCAGGTACCTCATTTGAAGAATTCACTAAAACACAGAATGTAGTGTTACCATTGTCTTACGTTACTCTGATCATTTCTCTTTTTATCTGTCCATATACAGCTTTGAGCACGTATGTTTTTTATACTCTTACCATGTACCTGTCTTGCTCTGTTTGCTGTTTAATAAACAAATTTAAAAAAAAAAAAAAATAACAACTATTGATGTCCCAGATGTGCTTGATGGTAAACAACTTAGGAGATTCTGTAGGTCATGGTAGCAAATGTGGGCCACACAGGCTGCACACAGTATCACAAGCCTCCTGTGGCCTGGCAGTGTTGTGTTGAAAATTGGTTCCTTGGACTTTAAAGAAATGATCACATAATCGGTTCCATGACTAAATCAATGTAGCTGTTAGTGTACCTGGAATGAAGGCTAGAGGGGTTTGGCTTCCATGTATTATCCCATCCCACATCATAATTACAGGAGTAGGATTGATGGGACTTTCCCTCTTGAAGAGCAATCTGTGGCTATCCTTGCATCAAATACAAAAGCGCGACTGAGGAGACCGCAGCTGTCAGTACCCACGATCAGGGTTCTGTGCACTGCGGTCTCCTGCTTGTGTTCTCCCTACAGAGGATGCGTGCGATTCCAAAGCAAATAATTGACATGCTGCAGTCTGGAAAGAAGCTCTGAAGGTCAGTGTTTGCTGCGGAAAAAAGAAGCACAGTGGGCACGGGATTTCTAGAAATCCCATCCACTATGCTTGCACTGTACAACGCAGCGTTTTGAACGCAGCTGAGGTAGGCTACGTCCAAATCGCTGCAAATACTGATCATGGGCACGCACCCTTAGGCTTGGTACAGTATGTGACCTCTAATATCACTTGCAGAACAGAATTGATCAATCATGAAACCAGTGGTAGAGCCATTTATTTAAAATGTCCTTCAAGCTGTTTTTCACCATGACAATACCACTCTGCAAGCTGCCCATTTTACTGTGAGCAATCAGTGTAGCATATTTAAAATGTCAACAAATGCAGAGAGATCAGCCAGCAGAGGATTTTAATGCTTTATGTGTCCAAGTGCATTCAGTTTGGCAGATCATTCCTTAGACAACTAGTAATAACTTTATTAATAGAATGTAAAGGCATACAGTATGTGTATTTGTACGCATGACAATCATACTTGATGAATAAATTGAAATGTTTTGAACATTTTTTTTCCATTTTTTCATTATTTGTATACCATTGACATGTCTATTCCATGATTAAGCCCTCTACAGGGTGAAACGCGTAGGAAAGAGCTCCTCTGTCCTCATGTCTCCATGTACTATTTTATTTGATGGTAAGAAGATTTTTATATGAATAAAGAATTGTCATTTTATCTTCTGGAAGACGCTGGAATTTTTTTCTATTTGCTTCTGTGATCACACACCCGGGCCAGGGTGTTTCCGTGCGTCGGGGGTGAGATCTGGGAGTGAAGAGGGGTGAGCTGAAAATCCTTATTTTCTGCATTGACGTGTCTATTGACCTGTGATTTCCATAATTCTATAATTTTTCCTTCTTGGTGTCATGCAACGAGCGTGGCGAGCACGTTCAGACGAACTGAAGTCTGACGCACAACAAATAAACCTCAAAACAATACCACAGACAAGGGAAACACAGGGGACAAATAAAAATGGTGGGCACCAGAACTAGTGAAAGAGTAGGTGGGCACCTCCGAACCTCACTTGTAGCTTTGCCTACTCTCCTAGCCAGTCCCTGTACAGTCTCCACAACTGTCACCGAGTAGCATCCTAAGTCCCTATGAAGACCCTCTAGTAGCCCTGACTAGTGAGAGGCGGGTGAGGTACACTAGACCCACCACTGCCCCAAAGAGACAATTAGGTAAGAGAAACAAACAAGGAATGACAAACCAAAATGGAGAGGATACAACAGAATCCACAGCAGCTTCCTTCCACCAAGGCGGTTTACACACAAAAGGCTTTGTATAATCAGCAAGTCTTGCTGGAACACCTAGCTATTTAAACACATCGGGGACGTGGCTACAGGGTAGTAGAACTGACTTAAAGTGCAGGAGAGCTGCTGGCAGAAAATTTGACATTAACTACTAGAGAACCAAAGGAAATTAAACCACATTTAAATGCAGAAACCCATAGAATGAGGGGTTCCAGTCAAAAAGCTGGAGGTAAGCATGACACTTGGCAATGGAATTTCAATGTTGACGAGTGATTATGCTCTGCCGTTTTTAATAAAAATAATGTCAGAATAGGTATTTAAAGGGTATCTATATTTTTTAAATACATCTTGACTGTAACCTACACTGACAACCAAAAGGGTAACAATGTTTTGAACTTTTGACTTTCAGACTTCGTATCTCGCCACCCACTACTTGAGTGTGAGAATACCTTCATTTTATAGACAATCATCTTGACTTAAATTTGACATGCAACCATTTTACATATGATTAGTTATGCAGATTTATGTCATGTCACTGCACTGTTACTGTTCTGTTCCTAAAAATCTAAATTTAAATTTTTGTTATTTTATTAATATTTTGTAAATCCACCTTTGGCGTGCTGATTCCTGATTCCTTCTGGGCATGCTGTTGACCAGACTCAAGCATGTCTCAACCGAGATTAGATCCCGTTATCCCAACGTATTGTTACCCCTCTATAAATCACTTGTAAGGCCACATCTGGAATATGGGATCCAGCTTTGGGCTCCACATTTTAGAAAGGACATTCAGAAGTTAGAGTCAGTTCAAAGGCGGGCAACTAGACTACTACAAGGAATGGAAGGCCTCCCATATGATGACAGGTTGAAAAAGTTAGATATGTTTAGCTTAGAAAAAAGACTTCTCAAAGGAGATCTCATTTATATGTATAAATACATGTGTGGTCAATATAAAGGACTGGCACATGACTTATTTCTTCCAAAGACAATACTAAGGACCAGGGGGCACTCACTGCGATTGTAAGAAAAGCGATTCCGGCAGCTAAATAGGAAAGGGTTATTTACAGTTAGAGCAGTCATACTGTGGAATGCCCTACCACAAGAGGTAGTAATGGCAGATACTATAACAGCTTTTAAAAAAGGGCTGGATGATTTCCTCAGTACACAAAACATTGTTGGTTATAAATGACTTAGACTGCTTTCACACATCCGGCTTGAGCTCTGCGGCTCAATCCGGCTGTGCAAGCTATGCAACGGATGCGGTGAAAACACTGCATCCTTTGCATAAGTTTTTCCCATGCGGCCCATCCGGTTTTTGCCGCTTGCGGCATGCTACTGAGCATGCGCAGTGGCAAAAACCGCATGCGGCCGCCGGATGCGGTTTTTGACGCATCGCGCCGCATCCGGCCGCCATAGGCATGCATTGAAAAATGTGCCGCATCGGCCGAATGCGGCGCGATGAGGTTTATTTTTCCGCACGAAAAAACATGCCAGGCAACGTTCCATCCGGCCGCCGCATCGGCTAAATCTGCCGCATGCGGCAAAAACCGGATGGAACGCAAGGCCTTGCGGCACAATGCGGCACTAATTAAAGTCTATGCAGAAAAAACGCAACCGGCAGCAAAAAAAAACGGTTGCGATTTTCCTGCAAAGTGCCGGATTGTGCCGCATTGCAGAAACTGGAGGTGTGAAAGCAGCCTTAGTGACCAAATGTAGAACTGGTGGAGGAAGGTTGAACTAGATGGACCTAGGTCTTTTTTTCAACCTATGTAACTATGTAACTGTGTAACTCTGATCCCAGTTCTCAAAGTTGGTCCATACTGGTTGACTCACTTGGATATGTACAGTCATATGAAAAGGTTGGGCACCCCTATTAATGTTAACCTTTTTCCTTTATAACAATTTGGGTTTTTGCAACAGCTATTTCAGTTTCATATATCTAATAACTGATGCACTGAGTAATATTTCTGGATTTAAATGAGGTTTATTGTACTAACAGAAAATGTGCAATCCGCATTTAAACAAAATTTGACAAGTGCAAAAGTATGGCCACCTCAACATAAAAGTGACATTAATATTTTGTAGATCCTCCTTTTGCAAAAATCACAGCCTCTATTCGCTTCCTGTAGCTTGTAATGAGTTCCTGGATCCTGGATGAAGGTATATTTGACCATTGCTGTTTACAAAACAATTCCAGTTCAGTTAAGTTTGATGGTCGCCGAGCATGGACAGCACGCTTCAAATCATCCCACAGCTGTTCAATGATATTCAGGTCTGGGGACTGGGATGGCCATTTCAGAACATTGTAATTGTTCCTCTGCATGAATACCTGAGTAGATTTGGAGCGGTGTTTTGGATCATTGTCTTGCTGAAATATCCATCCCCTTTGTAACTTCAACTTTGTCACTGATTCTTGCACATTATTGTCAAGAATCTGCTGATACTGAGTTGAATCCATGCGACCCTCAACTTTAACAAGATTCCCGGTGCCGGAATTGGCCACACAGCCCCAAAGCATGATGGAACCTCCACCAAATTTTACTGTGGGTAGCAAGTGGTTTTCTTGGAATGTCGTGTTTTTTTGCCTCCATGCATAACGCCTTTTTGTATGACCAAACAACTCAATCTTTGTTTCATCAGTCCACAGGACCTTCTTCCAAAATGTAACTAGCTTCTCCAAATGTGCTTTTGCATACCTCAGGCGACTCTGTTTGTGGCGTACTTGCAGAAACGGCTTCTTTTGCATCAGTCTCCCATACAGCTTCTCCTTGTGCAACGTGCGGTGTATTGTTTACCGATGCACATTGACACCATCTGCAGCAAGATGATGCTGCAGGTCTTTGGAGGTGGTCTGTGGATTGTCCTTGACTGTTCTCACCATTCTTCTTCTCTGCCTTTCTTGGCCTGCGACTTCTGGGCTTAACAAGAACTGTACCTGTGTTCTTCCATTTCCTTACTGTGTTCCTCACAGTGGAAACTGACAGTTTAAATCTCTGAGACAACTTTTTGTATCCTTCCCCTGAACAACTATGTTTATTAATCTTTGTTTTCAGATCATTTGAGAGTTGTTTTGAGGAGCCCATGATGGCACTCTTCATAGGAGATTCAAATAGGAGAACAACTTGCAAGTGGCCACCTTAAATACCTTTTCTCATGATTGGATACACCTGCCTATGAAGTTCAAAGCTCAATGAGGTTACAAAACCAATTTAGTGGTTTAGTAAGTCAGTAAAAAGTAGTTAGGAGTGTTCAAATCAAGAAATTGATAAGGGTGCCCATACTTTTGCACCGGTCAAATTTTGTTTAAATGTGGATTGCACATTTTCTGTTAGTACAATAAACCTCATTTCAATCCAGAAATATTACTGAGTCCATCAGTTATTAGATATATCAAACAGAAATAGCTGTTGCAAAAACCCAAATTGTTATAAAGAAAAAAGGTTAACATTAATAGGGGTGCCCAAACTTTTTCATATGACTGTATACAGCTTTTTTTTTCAGTCTACTCAAAAGTGATCTTTTAGGTTGAGGTCTGGGGATTCTTGGGGGCCAATCCAGCACCTCTACTTCATTGTCATTGAACCATATCTTCTCCAATCTTGACTTTTGCTTTGGGTATTTTTCCTGCTGGAACACTATGTTGCCCTTTCCATACCCATAGTACTCGAGGTATGAAGTAATTAATTTTGTAGGATATAATCAAGCTTCTTCCACCAACCTTGACAGTTCCTTAAATTTTTCAATCCGTTAGACCCTTTTCCCCTTGTTTCTTTAAGACCCATTTGCAGCCATTTGAAACTAGTGAAAAGGTTAAAAACATTTAAAATATAGATAATCAACAAACACCCCAATACACAGTCCCATGTTAGGAACCCGGCACCAAGATCCTGAACAAAACTGTACTACACGTACCAATCAATAATATTTGAAGGCATAAGTGCAGGATCTGTGTATAAATTGTTACTGCAAACCATATGCCATATAGTACTTTAAAGTATAGTACCCTATCTAGCACCACCATCCATAAATACAATATAGTAGGTACAAAATGCTAGCAGAAAAAGTGATGAAAGGAACCTTATGATAAGGAAATCAATATACCAAACTCCATGCCTAAACCGAATAAGTCACTGACTATCCAAGTTTGTCCAGAAAATCATCACCAAGATGTATTACCAGCTACTAGATGTCCCAATAATAAGGTGGTGTGGGGTCTCAGGATCGGTGCAAGTATGGGGAATTGCCCCACGCATATCGACACTGAAGATGTGGCTTCCTCAAGGGCCAGAAAATAAGTAACTTACTGGCATTTTGTACCTACTATATTGTATTTATGGATGGTGGTGCTAGATAGGGTACTATACTTTAAAGTACTATATGGCATATGGTTTGCAGTAACAATTTATACACAGATCCTGCACTTATGCCTGCAAATATTATTGATTGGTACGTGTAGTACAGTTTTGTTCAGGATCTTGTTGCCGGGTTCCTAACATGGGACTGTGTATTGGGGTGTTTGTTGATTGTCTATATTTTAAATGTTTTTAACCTTTTCACTGTTCTGTGTGGATATTTTGTATGCATAAAATGTGTACCAATAAGTTATATATTTGTTGATTTGAACAAAGTCTCATTGGTTGATCCCTACATACAGCAATTCTTTTTCTCTCTTTCTTGATATGGTTCATTATTACTGGTGGTGATCCCGATAGGGGAAAGGTGCCCCCTTATCTCTCATGATCCTGCATTTGAAACTAGTCTATTTACTTTTGTCTCTTCGTTCCAAATCATCCGTTTCCAATCTTCTACTGTCCACTTTTCATACTTCTTTGCAAACTCGAGCCGACACTTCTTATCATGATATTGAAGTTGAGATTTCTTCACTTTTTTCAGACCACCATTCTAGACTTGTGTAACATGCGTCACACAGTGCTTGCATGGACGTCTGTGATCTCACTATTGCAAAGCATATGAGCCACTGCCGTGCTTGTCTCACCAGACCTCATAGAACTTATGATGAGCTGACTTGTTGACTGCCTATATTTTACCTGGATGTCCACCTCTTAGCTTTTGAATGGATGGACAGACTTCATTTGTTATTTTTTCAACTATCTTGGCACTCATATGATGCAGTTGGGCAATGTTCTTTTTCGAGAGAATACTGTCGATAAGCTGGATGATGCTGTGTCTCTTTTCTTGGAAAATCTTCTTCATGGCTGCTCCTCGATTTGCAATCACCCAAATAACACACTGTGCTATTAGGGTATGTGAGAACAGGTTGTAATTTGTAGTATACAAGAAGAAAAATATTACAGGTTGTAATTTGTAGTATAGAGGAAGAAAAATATTTTTCAAACACCAGTAATAAAACAGTAACAATGCAGTAAATCTTCATAACTAATCATATGCTAAATAGTTGCTAGTCAAATTCATGTATGACATTGCCAAGATGATTGTCTAAAAATGAAGGTAGTCTCACTTTCAGAGATGTAGTGGATGATGAGATATGGAGTCTAAAAATTAAATGTTCAAAACAATGTTACTCTTTCACTTGTCACTGTACTTATCCTAGATTAGTAGGAGGCCAGGTCCTAAGATCAGGCTTAGTGTTATGGTGGGCAAACTTTGCACTTGCTCAGGACCCTCATCCATAAAAGGGATCCCCTGCTTCTGCAGCCCCAACGAGGAGTGAACAGAGGATGCACTGCATTGTTTACAGTTGATACTGTGCATCTTCCATAGTCTCAAAAGGTCACTCTCAACTTCCTGCGTCATAGAGTATGATAGCAGTGTGGAGACAGGGCAAGAAACAAACTACAGTCCTGTCTGTGCTGTGTTACACTTCTCTTCATGATGTGTGCAGTTGATAATCCTAACCATGAATGTCCCCAGATCAGAGGGAGAAAAAGAGGGACTAGGCAAGTGAGGAGTGACTTATATAAAGGAGGTTAGTTGTATGTATTTATTATAATTATTATTTATTTATGGAGCACCAAAGATTCCATGAAGCTGGGGATGTAAAGGGGATGCATATAAAATACAGATTAATGATGGGCGGACCTGTACTGTAAAAGTCCGGATCCAAGCGGTTTCAAATGTACTCGAATGCCGGGCTCAGAATTCTCAGGGAATTCCAGCTATTGATCTGGTTTCGGCCCTTGGGAAATAACAAACAAGTAAAGGAAAAATAAAGAAAATAAGAATGAAGCAAGCGCTTCATACTTACCAAGGCTCTGGCACGGCTGTAACTGCTCCCACAGCCGCTTCCTTCTCCTGAGGCTGCTCATTATCGCTAATCTATATGTACTGCTTCCCCCACCTACCGGCAGTCCTGGTGTTTGTAATTTTTTGCAGTCAAATGCGCCCCCAGCCTGTGTGACCGCGTTCAACTGCAACCAATCACAGGTGCTCTCTGTGGGTCTCTCGTACAGTAAAAATAAATAAATAATTTATTAATTAAACAATTGCCCCCTGTGTAATTATACCCAGCACAGATAAAGTATAAAGCATAAAGTTTATCTTGGCTGTGTATAAAAATAAGAGGAACTGCATGCGGTTTTTTTAAAAAATTATTTAAATAAGTAATTTAAAAAAAAAAAAAATGGGCTTGCGGTCCCCTCCAAGTTTGATACCCAGCCATGATAAAAGCTGGGAGCTGGTATTATCAGACTGGGGAAACCCATGCTTATTGGGCCTCACCAGCCTAAAAATAGCAGCCTACAGCAGTCTGGGATTATACCATCCGTTAGATGAGACAAGCGCTTTACCTGGTTCTTCCCGGTTGCCCTGCTGCGGTGGCAATCGGTGTATTAAGGGGTTAATCGCAGCTCACAGCTGCCACTATGCCCTAGATTAGTAATGGGAGATGTCTATGAGACCCCCCATTATAGTACTGTAAGTGAAAAGAAATAAACACAAACACCGAAAAAATCCTTTATGGGAAATAAAAGACAAAAAACACTCTCTTTCACCACTTTATTAAAACACCCCTGCATGTCGGATGTAATCCACATGAGGTCCCACGATGATTCCAGCTCTGCTACATCTGAATTCAACACCGAACTGCCATAGAATATAACTGCCTGTTGTGAGCTGCAGGAGTGAACCACACGATCAGTAGTGACATAACTCAGGGGATTTGCGGCCACAGCTGGAGGTTCCCAAGATCCTCCACCTGTGACTGCAAATCACCTAAGTGATGTCACCGCTGATTGCGCAGCTCACTCAGTCTCTGCCTGCAGCTCTCAGTGGGCAGTCATGTTCTATGGCTGCTTGGTGTGAATATAGATGTAGCAGAACTAGAATCGTTGTGGGACCTTGTGTGGATTATGTTGGACATGCAGGGGTGTTTTTGGGGTTAATAAAGTGGTGACAGAGGGGGATTTTGTCTTATTTCAAATAAAGGATTTTTGTTTGTGTTCATTTAGTTTCACTTACAGATTAGCAATGGGGGTTCTCATAGACGCCTCTCATTATTAATCTAGGGCTTATTGGCAGATGTGGGCTGCAACCCCTTATTACCCTGATTGCCACTGCACAAGGGCAATCAGGAAGAGCTGGGTAAAGCACTGGGTTTGTTGCATCTAATAGATGCGACAAGCCTAGATGGCTGCAGGCTGCTATTTTTAGGCTAGGAGCCTAATAACAATGGGCCTCCGCAGCCTGAGAATACCAGCCCCCAGCTGTTGGGCTTTATCTTGGCTGGGTATCAAAACTAGCAGGTACTGCAGCCTGATTTTTAAAATTATTTAGTTAAATAATTAACAAAAAAAGTCTGCGTGCGGCACCGCTTATTTTGATACACAGCCAGGATAAGTTCTCGGCTGGGGGCTTTAGCCTGTAGTTGTATGCTTTATGTGTGCTGGGTATCATAATATGGGGGGACCCTACGCCAAATATTTTATTTATTTATTTTTATACCACAATAGATGCACATAGCATCTGTGGTTGGAAGCAGTCAACTAACATGCTGCCACTAAGGGTTGGAGCGCATCTGACGGCAACAAATCACAGACGCCAGCGGACAAGGAAAATAGTGCATATGCATAAAGGAAAATGAGCGGCCCCGGCAGTTAACGAGTGACCGCGGGAGCACTTACAGCCTCGTCGGAGCCTCGGTAAGTATGAAGCACTTGCCCCTATCCCCCTATCCCTTCTACCACCATTTTTAATCACTGGATTCTGGCCCCCATAGATAATCAGGATCAATCCTGGGCCAGGACTGTTTTTTTGTTTTTTTTAAACCCAATTAGACCCGCCGGTCCCGGTTATCGGTGAGTCCGCCCATCCATCACTAATACAGATATATTTACAGTAAACAAACTAACAATGACACATAGGTACAGAAGGGAGAGGGTCCTGTCCTTACAGCCTTCTATTCTATAGAGTAATGGGGAATGAGACAGTAGGTTTGCGTGTGTATTTACTGTTTTAGTTCCTTAAAAAAATATTCATAACATTAACTTTTTTACTTTTTTCATGTTACACCCACAAACTTAAATGTATTTTATTGAGATTGTATGTGATTTACCAACACTGAGTAGGAAGCATTGGCGAAGATATCACTCTTTGAATCAATGTAAAGTAGTCATTGTACAGCTTGTACAATAGTGTAGATTTGGTGTGCCATCGAAATAACTCAACACACAGCCATTATAGCCATAATCTTTGACAGTGGAATTTAAAACACGCCGGTGGGGAACGCATCATACCCCACCCCCATCGGAGACCCAATGGTGTGTCATGGCTGAACACCCCTGTCACTGTCATGACGTAGTTCCTGTGAACACTAGCTGAACGCCGGCATTCTTAGAAATACAGCATTTAAGCTGTACAAAACAGTCCTGTTGCACTGCTCTGTACAGCACAAATGATCAGAAAATCGCAGCTTTATGTCCCCTAAGGGGACTAGTAAAGACCATTAAAAGTGTAAAAAAAGTTTTAAAAAATATGAAGAATTTAAAAAACATAAGTTCAATTCACCCCCCTTTTACCCCATAAATTAACAAACCAAACCTAACAAAACACATATTTAGTATCATTGCATTCAGAAATGCCCGATCTACCTGAAACATAAAATAAGTTAATCTGATCGGTAAACGGCGTAATGAGAAAAAGATCAAAATGCCACAATTACGAATTTTTGGTCATTGCAACACTGTAATAAAATACAAAAAATGCAATCAAAACATCTCATCTACCCAAAAATGGTATAATTAAAAACATCATCTCGGGGCGGAAAAAATAAGCCATTACTTAGCCTCAGATCCCAAAAAATGAGACCGTTACGGGTTATTTTTTGAGAAATTTCAGATTTTTTTTCACCACTTAAATAAAAAAAATATACGTGTTTGGTATGTACAAACACTAACTAACCTGGGGAATCATACTGCCAGGTCAATTTTACTATATAGTGAACATGGTATATAAAAAACTCAAAACACAATCATGGTATTGCAATTTCACTACAATTGGAATTTTTTCCCCTGTTTTTAATGGACTAAATAAATGTTTTAATACATCTCTCCATTTCTCTGATGCTGGAAATCTCCTTTTTCTATGCACATGTCTTTCCGCCCGGGCCAGGGCGTTCCGTGCAACGGTGGTGAACCCTAGGGTGAAGAGAGGTGAGCTGAATTCGTTCATTTTCTCCTTTCGTTGTGGTTTTTGTTTTTCGTGCTCCCTCTGAATACATTGTGATTTATACATAGTGGTTATCCACTTTTATCACTCCACCTAAATATGGATCCACCAAAAAATAGGAGATTTAAATTTGATGCTATTTTTAATACACATACGGATCAGAACACCACTGATCATCAGGCAGGGGATCCTGACACACAAGTGCATGAGGATTTTTTACTTTTACATAAACAACTAGAAAAGTATAAAACCAAGGAAGCAAAATTATGGTGGGACTCTACTTCTTTACGGTCCTACATTGATAAAAACATGCTTCCTCGTGGTCTAAGAATTTTGAAAAATCCTACATTCTCTTCCTATACCGAGGATTTTCTAAATAGCTGGAATGTTGTGCTGTCTAGTTGTTCCACTAAATTAATGGAATTGATAATCAAACATGAAGAATCAGAACTAGATAATGTCAAAAAACAACTCACAGAAACAGAAACCGCTTTAGAAAAATTCAAAGACCATACAGACTTTAAATCAATGCAGGATAATATGAATAAACGTCTCACTGCTCTTGAGGACAACATTGCCAATAGAAAGAAAAATAAATTTGAAAGGGATGTTTTCGACTATAAAATGAACAAAATCTATACATGGCGACCATCTTTTCAAACCACTACTAATTTTCACAATAATAATTACAAGAAAAAACCTTTTTTCAAAAATCGTAACAGAAAAGTCAGCTTTGGTGAGACAAGTTTTTCTTCAGCCTCCACTAATTATACAGCTGATGTTTCCTCAGACTCATCCTCTGAAGGAACAGGGGCGACACGAACAGACAATAGTAACATAAAAAAAACCTCAAAAACCTTTTCAAAAAACGCATACGAAGAGGTGGAAGAAAGCACCGCAGGCAATCGTTATCCAGACCGCCGGAAAAAGAAGAAGAGACATTGACCTGTCCAGTATGGAATTTATCTGCCCAAATAATATCACAACATCAAATTTCTGTTCTGTCTAAAGGCTTAAATTTTTGTCCCACCAAAAAATTTTATATTTTTAATGCTTTACTGGATATAAACAAATTTGCAAGGAATCTCACACTAAAATGTCATTTTTCTGAAGATTCCACATCCAGCTCTGATACCCAATCTTTGCCACAAGACAATACCTTTGAATCCAATTTAGTTCCAGGCTTCAATGAGTTAATCAAATTGACTGATTTAAGAGCCCTTGAAGCAGAATCAAGAAATTATGATATGCTGCCCAGAGAAACTTTCAAGACATCGAATCCATACTTCTACCCCCTGCAATCTAGACCCTCCATTCTAGATGTCTTCCAAGAAAAAATTGAATCGGATCTGGTTCATTTGGACAAACTACATGGAGTGAATTATAACAACTTAACTGCACATGAAAGCACAGCCCTTAATGAATTAAAATCGAATACCAACTTAGTGATCAGAGAGGCATCTAAAGGGGGACGGATTGTTATTTTAGACTCAGGGCTATACTTCAAAATTAACAAAGATATCCTCAACGACCAGAGTACCTATGTTCATTTAAAAGGAGACCCCACAAAATTGTTTACAGAAAAAAATCGATAAACTTCTGGATGAAGGACTATGCAAAGGAGTTTATACTGAAAAAATATGTGAATATCTCAAAGTGGAACATCCAGTGATCCTAATATACCATGCCCTTTCTAAAATTCATAAAAGGGTCTTTCCCCCCACTTCAGACCCATAATCTCAGGCATTGGCTCTTTAGGGCAACAATTGGGATCATGGGTAGACTTTTTTCTCCAACCTCTGGTCAAGGAACTACCAGGCTTTCTAAGGGACACTAAAGCTCTCTTGTACAATGTAGAACCCATTAATTGGCATTCTGACTTTTTATGGATGACTTGTGATATTATTAGTTTATATCCTTCCATTCCTCATCACGTGGCAATTGACTGTATTCATTGATTACTCAGAAATCACAGTTCCTATCCTCTCAATATTCAGGACTTTATCATTTCGGCTGTTCATTTTCTTTTAACCCATAACTATTTTTCCTTTGATAATGAATTTTTTTTTGCAGAGATGTGGAGTCAGCAGGGGAGGGAGATTTTCCCCCTCATTAGCTAACATAGTCGTAGCCATGTTTGAAGAAACCTACATTTTCAACACATCCAATAATTTATTGACAGATCACATTATTTTTTACACCAGGTACATTGACAACCTACTAATTATATGGAAAGGTACTCAGGAAGAGGCAAAATGTTTTGTAGATTTCATTAATACCAATCCCTTCAATTTAAAATTCACTTTTTCCACCGATCCTTATAAAATTAACTACTTAGATGTCACTCTGACCAGTAATTCAGATAAAATTGACACTTTTCCATACAAAAAAGAAACTGATTGTAATTCTATTTTACAAGCTAATTCATGTCACCCTCGTCATACAATTAAAAACATCCCTTTGGGAGAGCTAATTAGAGTTAAAAGAAACTGTTCCCGACTTGATATCTTCCCTTCAGAATCGAAAAAAACTTTAGCCAGATTAAAAAACAGAGGCCACTCAAACTGGTGCCTACAACGTGCTCACACCATTGTGGATAATATAGAGAGAGCAGATTTATTCAAATGTAAAAAAAAACAATAATCAGCTACAGAACAGAATAATGTTACCTTTAGCACCGTTTTTTCGTCACAATTCAATGAGATAATCAAAATCATAAAAAAATATCTGCCAATATTACATCAAGATGTTAAACTGCTCTCTATTCTTGAAAAATATAAAATCAACTTTGTAGCCAAACGGGCTACTAGCTTGGCTAATATTTTATCACCAAGCGTTATTAGCAGTCATACATCTGGAAAGACCTGGCTGTCTTGCTCCGGTTTTTATGGATGTGGACATAATCAGTGTATTTCATGCAAGTTTGTGAATAAAGCAAAACTTTTTTTTCCACGAATACAGGGGCCACTTATAATATTAAAAGCTACATTAATTGTAACACCCCTCATGTTATTTATCTTGCTGAATGTACTGCCTGTATGGTTCAGTATATTGGCTGCACAGTTGGACCCCTAAAAAAAAGGATCAGACGCCATATGTCAGATACTCTAAACGCATCTAAACGCGATAAATATTTCAGCTGTTTCTAAACATTTCGTGGACATACATGATAGATCTCTTTCCACATTCAAATTTATGGGCATAGAAAAGGTGTTCAAGCCCATCAGAGGGGGTGATCATAGGAGAAAACTCCTGAATAGGGAATCCTTTTGGATTTTTAAATTAAACACCCGCATACCCTTTGGTTTGAACACACGCCAAGATCTCATTAGTCAATACACTTAATAATACAGATCTGTTTTTTGTCCATCATATACATATTTCTTTACATATTTCTGTCTCTTACCGGGCAGCCATCTTATTAACTGGTTCTGTCCACATCCACGCTTTTTCAAGAAATTCCGGACACACTTAATTGTTAACAATATGTATTATGTTATTGCTGCGGCTTTTTTTCATAGCTACCCATAACTCGACGCAGCATTTAATATGTGATGCTCGCTTATGTCCGTCATCATGGAATCGCACTTGCAATTTTTTCAATGCGTTGTTATCTAATATATTAATTCTTTGGTAGCTCACACAATAAATTTTAGGATGGGATTCCCCTCACTTCGAAATGATAAGTAGAGGAGAGGGAAAGAAAGGAGAAAGGAAAGGAAAAAAGAATAGATAAAGAAAAGTAAAATACACAAAAAAATTAGAAACTATAATAAACTTGTGCAATATTTATAGCACTTATCCCCTATGATTCATGTTTATTACACACTTAATACACTGACACTTATTTTATATATGCCAGTTTCCACCTATAAAATATTTATCATGGGGCACACAACATCTGAAGGAACTTTATTATATAGATTTTATTATAATAATCCTTTCTCCTGACAACTTATCCATCGCTTTCCAATTAAAATTCTTGTATCTCTCAAAGATCAATTTATACAATTATTTAATTTTTCCTTTTTGCTTCCTTTCTACTATATACATGGATTCTTTAGTTTTACTGATGATACACTATCAATCTATTTGTTATGTGTTCTTATGTATATTTCACAGTCTGTGTCTTTTTCTGATATTCCTGTTTTTAAGTCACAAATGTGGATTTTTGGTGTGTTTTATATGTCTTTCAACATGTGCACAGGCTGTGAATAATTGTTTTTTAATTAGCACAATGATTCCTCCCTATGACCCCTTTTTGGATTTGTATCAAATACTTGCCTCTTGGAAATACTGCCCATTCCATGATTAAGCCCGTAAGTTTGAAACGCGTAGGACAAAGACCATCCCCGCGTCTCTCACTGTGTGCCCATATGCCCTCGTGTGTGGTATCCTGTTTTTAATGGACTAAATAAATGTTTTAGTTTTAATACATCTCTCCGTTTCTCCGATGCTGGAAATCTCCTTTTTCTTTGCTGCATCTTCGGTACATTGCAGCTCAGTTTGAAAAAGAGCATCCTGACTGGGGGCAACCCATTCTTGCCTAATCAGTGCTTGGAATTTATTATCATTTCTGTGTTTTCATTTGTTCAGATTTCCAAAACAGTCTCATGGTGGCTTCATTAGAGAGAATAACTTTACCCCAGTCCTCTTCAGTCCAATCCCTATACTTGCTGCAAAGTTATTTTCTCTGATAACGCCTTGTTCAAACTTTCTCATCTGGAACAATGACTGTCTGGTGAAGAAAATGTGAATGTTATCGAGAGTCCGTAGTAACATAGAGGAAATGAAAATACTGTACTCACCAGTGCATAAAAAATTCAAAAAACTTTTTTCCAGTTATGTAAAACGTTACAGTTCGAACGTGCATAACATACTAGCATATGTACGAATAAGAGCCATTGAGCAACTCAAAATCCTCCAATTACAAACATATCAATTGTGAAAACCAAACATACAGTTTGGTCCCAAAAATTTGGAAAGTGCCACAAGTTTTGGTATTTTAGTTGTTTATCAAACATATTCAGAATACAGTTTTTGTAATGAATATGATCTTAAAGTGCAGACTCAGCTTTAATTTGAGGGTATTCATATCTTAATTGAAGTAAGGGTTTAGAAATTACAGCTCTTTAGTATGTAGCTGCCTCTTTTTCAAGGGACCAAAGGTAAGTGGATAGTTATCGCAAAAGCTCAAAATGGGCTGGATGTGCTATTCCATCATTGTTACATGATCAGTAAAGTAGGCAAAAGATCTGGAGCTAATTCTAGATGAAACATTTGCATTTTGAAACTATTGTTGTAAACCCACAACATGCAGAAAAAGGAGCTGTCATTGGAAGTGAAGAAATATTAGGAGTACCCAAATCAACAGTTTGGTACATTTTGCAAAAAAGCACACTGGTGAGGGCTCATCTCCTACATCGCAGTTCTTGGACCATACTACTTTCCTTTTCTTCTTCCTTTATTCTTCAGCTTCCCGCCTTGGGCGTCTTGAGACAGTAGTTGTGCAATATGGATGAATTTTTCCTGAGCCATTTCCAGTGTTGTGCCTGTCAGCACAACTTCCTAAGATGAGCACTTTAGACATCAATCTAGTGCTATGGTTGGCAGATTCACACAAAGAGCGCTGTCTTTTTTCTCACACTTTTAAGCTTGAGAACCCCAAAACGCCTGAATTTTTATGGTAAACAACACTGATAGAAGATTGCAGAATCCTTTCCATGGGGAAGAAAAACCCCTTCTCAACATCCACCTAAATGAAGACCACTCCAGGAAGTTGGTGTTTCAGTATCTAAGTCTACCATAAAGAGAAGAGTTCATGAGAGTAAGTACAGACACAAAGTGAAAACCATTATTCAGCCTTTAAAATAGAAAAGTCAGATTAGATGGTGCCAAAAAATATCTAAAAAAGCCAACTAATTTCTGAAAAAGCAATTTGACAGATGAAATTAAGATCAACCTGTACCAGAATGATAAATAAAAGAAAGTATGGAGAAGGTTTGGAACTTATCATGATCCAAAGCACACCACGTATCCATAATTCTGAATGAATCAATGAAATAAGGACTTAACTTACGTGAGGGTACCTTAAGCGTATTTTTTTTGTGGATAGCCACTCCAAATCACCCACACAGAGGTCCAGACCCGGCACCCGTCCACAGCCACATGCTTATACCTAGAGCCCATGCTAAGCAAGTGCTACCTAACCTTTTCCCATGTAGATGGTAATGCAGAGACCAATTGGTCTTTTTTTGGGTATGTCAGAAGAGTACCCTTTCAGAAAAGTACATAACTGCTGATGGTGGCTATAAACACAAAAGAAAGCACACTAGAGGACTCATGGCAGCATTTATTAATAGCAAATTCAGGCAGAGGTAGAAACGAGGACCACTTATCCTGATTATCCGCCATAAAACAGTGCAAACACCAAGTTCTGGTTTATGTATTCTGTTTGCCCATGAGACTGTGGATGGAACACCGATAAGAGAGACAATTTAATCCCTAAATGAGAGCAGAATGCCCTCCAAAAATTGGCAATAAATGGAGTCTGACAATTTCACTAATAAATACCTGCTCTAAATTGTTAGCATTGGGTTAAGATGGCAGAGCGGTAAGATGTGTCTTTTTGGAAAACCTCTCAACCACAATAAAAATAACAGGTGAAGGGAACCCGGACTGACCCTGATCCTAAAAGATACATCTGAAGGTAGCGATGTTTCGCCCGCTTGCCTAACCCCATCTTCTAAACAACCCTGGTCTAGTGGCCCCCCTCCCTACACTCTGGAGCGGGTTGGGACAAGAGTGATTATCCCACACAAATAAACAAACGGAGAAAAAGATAAACTCAAACTCACAGCAATCACTTACAGAGGTATAGGCAATAAGTGCTCAGAAGGAACTAAATGAAGGGAGTAAATAATCGGACAAGAGTATTTCCACAGCACACCAAACAGCAGATAAAAGTTCACCAGCCACTGGATATCAAAGCACAAGCACCAGGATTGCATAAGCTATCATCGGCATGGGAGAACAGTCTCCACCATCTTAAAAAGGGCAGAGGCAACTGTGATAGGTCTCCTGCAACATGTGACTCAAACAGTAATCTAAGGGCTAGAAGAAATTAATTCCTACAAACCTGATTACTAACAAGAGCACAGCTGGTGTGAACAGCGTGAGAAGTAGTCCTGACTCTCATCGAGTTTTAAGCCAGAGGCTATGTGCGCATGTTGCACATTTGCATGCAGTTATGCTGCGATCTGCACCGCTGCATAACTGCATGCGTCCTGCGTCCCCAGCATAATCTATGAAGATTATGCAGGAGACGTGCGCACATGGCATATTGGGGCGGAGCACGTTCTAAGAAGTGACATGTCACTTATTCCGTGCGCTCTGCATGCATCCCGCGCTCTGTCTATGGGAGGGGCTGCACTCAGAGCGCATGAAATCGGCTTTTATTTTTTCCATTACGGACTCTTTCTGCAGCGATTTGAAGCGCACGTGTGCTGTTCAAATCGCTGCAGAAATTTCTGCACGGACAGAACGCTACATGCGCACATAGCCAGACACCGTGTGACACTTACTGTGTACTATACACTGTATATGTGTACACACATACAAAAAATTAATATATACAAATATAGACAAACATACTGAATACTGCATATGTAGACACACCAATAAGTATACATATACTTACCAGGTCCTGCTGTTTCACTTGTATAGATCCCAGAACAGTCGTTTAGAGTCAGCCATGATGTGGAGAAGGAAGATATAGACAGGACAGCAGGCCACTCCCGGACCCCAGCATTTGTACACTGCTGTGCACCACTCCCTCTCCCTGTCAACTGCTGACTTGACTCTGCCAGGAGAGAGAGGGAGAAAGACTGGGAGACTACAAGGGGTGTTCCACTTTTTTCACTGTAAGTAATGCTGGGAGCCCCCTTTCTGGGTGGGGACCTTGGGAATTTGCCCAGTTTGCCACCCCCTTTTCCACCCATAACATCGGCCCTCGCTCTAAGATCAAAAGGCTGTTCTTCAAAACTTTCTAACAAGCTATTTATCCTATGCAATCTGAATAATGGGCTGTACAGTAAGGATCTTTTTTCATGGTTTGTGTGATAGCTATTATACATATTTCCACTAACACCAGAAAAATGGAAATAACATTTGCAGATAAATTAACAAATCAAATTCTTGTGTTGGTTGCCATAAAAATGTCGTTACATTCTGACATCTAAACCATATACAATTGAAGGAAGCATTGTTTCTAAAATGCTTCAAGTAAGCAAAAGTAGTAATAAAAGAAAAATGTAGTAGTACCGTATTAGTGTCAGATGCATTTATGATATCTGAAAATCCGTGTTGCATTAAACAGTACTCATCTGTGAGTTTTTCACAGAGGTGTTTTATTATGAAAATGTGTGCCTGAGCAAATAGTTTTCTAGACGCAATGAATGAGGATCATTGTAGCAATGAAGTCCATGCACAATTTAGACACGGTATACACCGTTGTCAATCATTTATGAGTAACAGGTTTTATGCTGTTATAAATATATCTCAGTCTGGCCTTATAACCAGTAATGGTAGTGTGTTTACCTAGATGGCAAAGATGTAAAGTCTTAAAGGGGTTGTTTCAAATCCATAAATAGGTAAAATTGCAAAGTGCTTGTTAGAGTACCCTTTTAAAGGAAATGTTACCATGGTTTTTTTTATGTAGTATACAATTCCTATAAGGAAAATGCTACAAAAAAACACCTTTGACTGATTGTCTTTATCCATCGATTCCCATTGTCCTGTTATTTGTGGTTTATAAATGCTGTCTGCAACTCTCATTAGTCATTAAAAGATGTGCAAAGTGAAGATCTTTCTAAATTGTAAAAAAAGCACTTGTGCAGCCAATCACAGTGCTGCTTACATTATACCAGAGTAGTTTAAGAAATGAAGTGAGGGTTTGGTTGTTGAGGCCAAGACTATTTTTTATTTTTTAGACTTTTTAAACAAATTCTTTGGATGTAGAAAAATGAAGAACTTGGAGCATTTGGAGAAATTCTAGCTACTGCACAAAGCCAGCTGTTTTTGTTAAACTTACAGCAAATGATTTGGCATGCTGATTTTCTTGGCACATCTTATTCACAAGACAAATATGCATAGATGAGGTAAAGTAAGAACCAATAACATGCCATATTAATCCACAGTTTCTTTACCCTCACATTGTAGTTGAAAAATTACATGTCTAACTAATGTACAGTACTGTGCAAAATTGTTAGGCAGGTGTGGAAATAATGCTGTAAACTAAGAATGCTTCAAAAATTAACAAAAGAGAATCTAAGTCAAATAAATATTTAGTGTGAACCCAAGGGCGACAGGCTGACCCCCGGCCCGACCATCACTAGTAAGACAGGTGTGTTATTGGGGCAGAGCGTGGATGGCAGGGGCACATTCATGTCAGCATTCTTCCTCAGCTCTCCAGCTCCCTTTTCACTCACATTAAAGAGGCGGTTGCAGACAGCAGATAAACCAAACACCAATTTATTGCATAGAGCTTCCATTCTTTGTCTGCAGCAGGTTTACTTCAGTACGTTCTACATTACAGTTTCTTTTTACAAACGGTTCTCTTTTTCCTCCAGACACTTTCCTTTGCCTGCAGGGGCCAAGTGTTATCCCCCTGGTAGCTGCACTCCAATCCCGGGTTTAGTCCAGCCCTATCCTAGGGGTTTCTTTTAGACTATGGGATGGCTCCAGTACTCACTACTGGCTCCGGACTAGTTACGACTTCTCCACTCTTCCTCAAGGGTTTTCTCTGCTTTCTCGTTACGGGCATTCCCGTATTCAGAAGGTCACTTTTACAGGCGTTCCTGCTGACCTCCACTCCCCTGCCACAGCACCCACTGCTACACTCTGCTGCGTCACCTCAGACTGAGCTCACTCGCATGTCAGATCTGACTGTACTCTGCCCTGCATTCAGAGCCCATCCCCACCTAGGCTGCCTTGCCCCTCCTTCCCTGCCACTGTTACAAGGGGAACCACTACTCTACACTGGCACACTACACCGTGTATTAACTAACACAACAGATAACATTTTACCATCACTGTCAACATTTGCCACCACACCATGTGGCATCTTCAGGTGGGGATTCTCTTTCCCGGCTCGGGGGTCCGACTACCCCCTTACACAGGCATAATACATTGCAATGCTTGTGCATGCTTTTATTGCCAGCAATCAGAGTAATAAAAGTTAATGTACCATAGAGGGACTAAGTAAAAAAATAAAAACAAAATTTAAAAAAATTGTATTAATATCAGAAAATAAAGAACAAAGAAAATAAAAAATGATATCAATAAATACGTATATTTATGTAAAAACAAGAATAAACAAAAAATGCACATATTTGGTATCACCATGTCCAGAACAACCCAGCCTATAAAACTGTTACACTATTTAACTCCTTCAGCGAGCACTGAAAATAAACAACATGGCAAATAAACTATGCTTTTTCATAAAGCCGCTGAACAAAAATTGGGATAAAACTCAATTAAAAAGACGAATGTAAATAAAAATGGTTTCGTCCTGCATAAAAAAGCCACAGACAGCTCTATCAGTTTCATTGTGCAAAACCAGCAAAACATAGAAAAATATAAACATGGTATAGCTGTAATCAAAGTGACATGAAGAATAAAACTGTCATATCTCTTTTATCATATGGTGAACTGTTACGAGGGGGACCCGGGGAAGCGTGCCAAGATGGGAAATGGACTGCTTCCGCCGGTCAAGGTCCACTGTGCGGTGTAAGGGACCGCCGCTATGGTGGGTGAAGAGTGAGCGGGTTGCTGCTAGCGATCGTCTGGAATGTCACAGACGATCTATGTACACCGATCTGCCCTAACCCGTGAGGGTTGTATGGCACAGATCTCACGGCTCGGTGTACCTGTTGCACGGGGAAGCACAGAGGTGCCCACGCACGTGTGCCAGTGGAAGTCACGAGAATATGGCACGAGGGTAGCACAGAGGTGCCCACGCACGTGTGCTTTCAATAACCAGGTGAGTCCAATGGAGACTTGAGGAGCTCACCTGGGACAGGAACACGGCCTGTTGACGGGGGTACTGCCGGAGCAGCAAGGCAGGAACACGGCCTGCAAACGAGGTACTGCCGGAGCAGCAAGGGCCAAGCCCACAAGAGACAGTAATGCCTGAGCAGTGGCGTGGCAGCACGCTGCCAGACATCCAAACATAGAAGGACGGTCACGCGCCGCCATGATGGCAGGGGGAGCTTTTAAGGAGGTGCAGCTCCACCCGAGGGCGGGCGCGAGGCGGAGATGACGGACTTGACCCAATCAGGGTCCACGACGTCCCAGCCTGGCCAGTCAGGATTCACCACGTCACCAGCCTTGTCATCAAGCCATGTGACGTCAGTGAGCGAATCAGGACCCACCACGCCTTGCACATGCTCACCCTCCTGCCTCTGGGAAATAGAGGCGGGATCCTCGGTCTCACAATGTGGAGAGATAACGGGAATCTCACTGCTTCCCTGAGCAGTAAACCTCTGCACATTGCGCAGCCTCGCAGACCTTCGGGGCCGCTGAGCAGGAGAGTCTGCGGCAGGCCAGGAATGGGAGATCGCTTCACTCCTTGTAACAGGCGAACCACTTGGTGTCACCCTTCTGCTGCCTCTCTGAGAAGGTCTCTCCTGCACACTGCGCAGTCTGGCAGACCTTCGGCGCTGCTGAGCAGGAGTGCTCGTGGCAGGCAAGGAATGGGAGACTGCCTCAGTCCTTGCCTCAGGAGAGCCACGAGATGTAACATTACCCCCCCGTCTAGGCCCCCCCCCTGTCCGTGCTCGAAGGCCGCTATCAAACCCGGGGCGCGGATATGATCCTCCAACTCCCAGGATCTATGCTCCGGACCACGGCCGGCCCACTCCACGAGGTAGTACCTCTTGCCCTGTATGACTTTTGTCTCCACAAGTTTTGCCACCTCAGGGTCGTCGGACGGGGAGTCGGTTTGAGCCGGCAGGGACCCCGAGAATTTATTAAGTCGTACGGGTTTCAGGAGGGACACGTGAAAGGTGTTGGCTATAGCCCAGCGTGGAGGGAGCTGGAGTCGATATGCCACTGGGTTTACCTGCTGTAGTACTTTAAACGGACCCAGATACCTAGGGGCGAATTTGGCTGCCTGTACCCGTAGGTTAACATTCTTAGAGGACAGCCATACTAGGTCACCAGGGGCGAAGGATGGTGCAGGGCGGCGGCGAACATCAGCTGTTGTCACCATCCGGTCTTTAGCCCTTTTAAGAGCCTCTTGGGTGTCATCCCAGATCTCCCGGGCCTTGGTCGCCCAATCCTCCACTCTAGTATCGGGTGACGTAATGGGCATCGGAACCGGGATTCTGGGATGTTGTCCGTTATTGAGTAGGAACGGAGTCTGGCCAGAGGATTCATGGACCGAATTGTTAATGGCAAATTCGGCCCAAGGAAGGAGGTTAGCCCAGTTGTCGTGGTGCGCGGATATAAAATGGCGGAGGTAAGTTACCAAGGTCTGATTAGTCCTCTCCACTAGTCCATTGGTCTCGGGATGGTATGCGGAGGAGATGTTCAGCTCTATCTGCAGGAGCTTACAGAGCTCTCTCCAGAAGCGAGACGCGAACTGGGGACCCCGGTCGCTCACCACCTTGTCAGGCATGCCATGCAACCTAAATACATGCCGAATGAACAAGGTGGCGAGAGCACGTGACGTCGGGAGTCGTGGGAGAGGCACCAAGTGGACCATTTTAGAGAAGTGGTCCGTGATGACCCATACGACCCTGTGCCCTGCTGACTTGGGCAGATCTCCCAGGAAGTCCATCCCCACCACTTCCCAGGGACGATCCGGCACTGGCAGTGGGTGAAGAAGACCTGCCGGTCTCTGCCGGGACGGCTTATTCCGAGCACACGACATACAGGCTCCCACATATTCCTGTATGTCCTGGGGTAGTCTCGGCCACCAATAATGCCTGGTCACCAGGTCTCTGGTCCTTTTGACCCCGAAGTGACCCCCGACCTTGGAGGCATGGGCCCACGATAGCACCTCGTTCCGTAGTTCAGGGGGAACGAGGGTTTTGCCAGGTGGCACCTGGTCCAAAGAAGTGGGAGTGACCATCCTCAAGCTGTCCGGGGGTAGTATAAGACGAGGCTCCTCCTCGTCCTCCTCCAACACAACCATACAACATGACAAGGCATCGGCCCGTACGTTCTTCTCACCGGCCAGGTGGCGGATAATAAAGCGGAACCGGGAGAAGAATAAAGACCAACGGGCCTGCCTTGGGTTCAGGCGTTGTGCTGTCTGGAGGTATGTGAGGTTTTTGTGGTCAGAAAAAACGTCAAATGGATGCTTCGCACCCTCCAGGAGATGCCGCCATTCCTGGAATGCTAGTTTCATCGCCAGTAACTCCCTATCCCCTATGGAGTAGTTCCTCTCGGCCGGAGAAAAGGTCTTGGAGAAAAAGAAACACGGATGTTTCCTTCCTCGTTCGTTTTTCTGGTACAGGACTGCACCTGCACCGACCGAAGAGGTGTCTACCTCCAGTAGGAAGGGTTTGGAGATGTCTGGACGATGAAGGATGGGAGCTCTGGAGAAGTGAGTTTTGAGAGTGTGAAATGCCTCTACCGTTTCCCGTGTCCATGCTTTGGGATTAGCGCCCTTGCGGGTAAGGGCAATGATGGGTGCTGCCACCGTCGAGAAGTTGGGAATGAACTGGCGATAATAATTGATAAACCCCAAGAATTGCTGGATCGCCTTCAACGAGCGGGGCTCAGGCCAGTTCATCACTGTCTCCAACTTCCCCGGATCCATTGCTAACCCCTGACTGGACACTATGTACCCCAGGAACGGCAAGGATTCCTGTTCAAAAACGCACTTTTCCAGCTTAGCATATAACGAATGGGTGCGGAGCCTCTTAAGTACTCGGATGACATCCCTCCGATGGGTGGTAAGATCGGGGGAGAAGATAAGAATGTCATCCAGGTATGCAACCACGGAAAGATACAAATCCCGGAAAATGTCATTCACAAAGTCTTGAAATACGGCGGGGGCATTGCAGAGTCCGAAGGGCATTACTAGATACTCGTAGTGACCGTCCCTGGTGTTAAAGGCGGTCTTCCACTCATCGCCCTTTCGGACTCGCACTAGATTATACGCCCCGCGTAGATCCAGCTTTGTGAAGACCTTTGCCCCGCGGAATTGATCAAATAGCTCAGTAATGAGGGGCAAAGGGTATTTGTTCTTGATCGTGATTGCATTTAATCCCCTGTAATCGATACAGGGGCGCAGATCCCCTTCCTTCTTCTGCACAAAAAAGAACCCTGCACCAGCCGGTGAAATAGACTTGCGAATGAACCCCTTCGCCAGGCTGTCCTGAATATATTTGGACATAGCCTCCGTCTCTGGAGCAGAGAGTGGATACACTCTGCCCCTAGGGGGCTCGGAGCCTGGTTTCAGGTCTATTCGGCAATCATATGGCCGGTGGGGAGGAAGAGTATCTGCGGCCCTTTTGGAAAAGACATCCCTGTAGGCCTCATAAGGTGTCGGTAAACCCGGCCCCTCAGTATTCCCTGAGGACCCAACCGACCTAATGGTAGCGGGTGGTTCGGTAGTCACGAGGTGCTCTCTACAGGATCCTGCCCAGGATGAGATCTCCCCTGTTGCCCAGTTGAGTATAGGAGCATGCTGTCTCAACCAGGGAAGGCCCAGTAGGATCTCATCCGTCCCCCCTGGAAGCACCAGGAAGGACACCTGCTCATGGTGTCCCGGTGGTACATCCATCCTGAGAGGGATGGTGATCTGGGTGATAGGATCGAGTAGTATGGACCCGTCGACTACCCGGACCCTGAGTGGCTTGGGCAACAGAACCAGGGGAACTGAGTATCGGGTTGCCAGGGAGGTCGAGATGAAATTGCCTTCAGCGCCTGAGTCCAAGCAAGCCAGGGCAGAGAAGAGAGTAGTGCCGAACTGCAACTGGGCGCTGATAGTCAACCTAGAGGGAGAAGTAGCGTCTAGAGTCCCCCCTCTGATAGAAACTAGACGCTGTCTTTTCCCGACGGTTTGGGACATAGAGTAGCTATGTGTCCCCTCTGCCCACAGGAAAAGCAGATGACACAAGACAGAGAACCTGGGGCAGAGGAGACCACCTTGGACGCCTCCATTGACTCCACGGAGTCGCCTACCGGACTGGCTGGGGGACCTGTCTGATGGAAGACGGGAGTCAGACGCTTTTTAGGCCGAGAAGACGTGGGTGCTGAAGAGACCTCGAGCCTTCGCTCCGCCTGGCGGATGTCTATGTGAGAGGCAACCTGAATCAAGGACTCTAAAGTGGCAGGCACCTCACGTGTGGCCAGTGCGTCTTTGACAAACCCTGCCAGGCCCTCCCAAAACACAGGGACAAGGACCTTATCCGGCCAGTCCAGCTCTGCGGCCAGTGTCCTAAAGTGTACAGCAAAGTCCCCGACTGAAGCAGACCCTTGCCGAAGTCGTAGGGACGCAGCGCGGAATCGTGGGTGACTTGAGGCCCAAGGAACACCATTCTCATGGCCCCAAGATAAGCTGCTAAGTTATTCACCACACGATCTCCGCGCTCCCACAACGGCGTGGACCACTTCAGCGCTCTCCCTGTGAGCAGGGACTGGACGAAGGCTACCTTCGCCTTCTCGGTAGCGTAAAGAGTCGCGGACAGCTCTAAGTAGGTGGTAACCTGGTTTATAAAACCACGGCACTCAGAGCTGTTGCCGCTAAAGCGCTCTGGAAGCGCAAGGCGAGGAGACCTTCCACCCAATAGCACAGCCTGGGTAGCCGCCTGGGTGGCGACTGTCGTCAGAGTAGTCTTATCGGAGGAAGACTGCTCCACTGCTGCCAATCGTGACTCCAACTGCTGCACATAACGCAGCAACTGCTGCTGCTCTTCAGCCATAGCCAGACCTTTGGCGTGACCGTAATGTTACGAGGGGGACCCGGGGAAGCGTGCCAAGATGGGAAATGGACTGCTTCCGCCGGTCAAGGTCCACTGTGCGGTGTAAGGGACCGCCGCTATGGTGGGTGAAGAGTGAGCGGGTTGCTGCTAGCGATCGTCTGGAATGTCACAGACGATCTATGTACACCGATCTGCCCTAACCCGTGAGGGTTGTATGGCACAGATCTCACGGCTCGGTGTACCTGTTGCACGGGGAAGCACAGAGGTGCCCACGCACGTGTGCCAGTGGAAGTCACGAGAATATGGCACGAGGGTAGCACAGAGGTGCCCACGCACGTGTGCTTTCAATAACCAGGTGAGTCCAATGGAGACTTGAGGAGCTCACCTGGGACAGGAACACGGCCTGTTGACGGGGGTACTGCCGGAGCAGCAAGGCAGGAACACGGCCTGCAAACGAGGTACTGCCGGAGCAGCAAGGGCCAAGCCCACAAGAGACAGTAATGCCTGAGCAGTGGCGTGGCAGCACGCTGCCAGACATCCAAACATAGAAGGACGGTCACGCGCCGCCATGATGGCAGGGGGAGCTTTTAAGGAGGTGCAGCTCCACCCGAGGGCGGGCGCGAGGCGGAGATGACGGACTTGACCCAATCAGGGTCCACGACGTCCCAGCCTGGCCAGTCAGGATTCACCACGTCACCAGCCTTGTCATCAAGCCATGTGACGTCAGTGAGCGAATCAGGACCCACCACGCCTTGCACATGCTCACCCTCCTGCCTCTGGGAAATAGAGGCGGGATCCTCGGTCTCACAATGTGGAGAGATAACGGGAATCTCACTGCTTCCCTGAGCAGTAAACCTCTGCACATTGCGCAGCCTCGCAGACCTTCGGGGCCGCTGAGCAGGAGAGTCTGCGGCAGGCCAGGAATGGGAGACCGCTTCACTCCTTGTAACAGGCGAACCACTTGGTGTCACCCTTCTGCTGCCTCTCTGAGAAGGTCTCTCCTGCACACTACGCAGTCTGGCAGACCTTCGGCGCTGCTGAGCAGGAGTGCTCGTGGCAGGCAAGGAATGGGAGACTGCCTCAGTCCTTGCCTCAGGAGAGCCACGAGATGTAACAGTGAACCACACAAGAAAACCCCAAAATATGATTCCTTTCACAGGGTCAGTGATAACTAATGGTCTCCAACCAAACACAAGGGGATTATTAACAGTTCAAATGTTGGGATTTAACTTAAAATGTAACTTTTATTAGTCTAGTTAAATATGTAACCTATAGTGCCCTACAGAGAGCCGTGCAAACTTTATTGTGAGAACGAAATGCATGTTTAACAGCAGCAGGCCAGTCAGGCTAAGACCTATCTAGGAACAGTATCCTAAATATCTAGGTTGGGCTGTCTAATCTAAGGTTATGCATGACAAGTGTGGTAATCCTCCGTCTAGTCTTTACTATGACGTAAGTGCGGGGGATTGAACCAACACTGCACCTCCATCTATTCTTGGACACATGGATTTGTGATATTAATCAGTCAATCAGCAGATCTAGATGGTCCTTGTGCAATAGATCACCTATGGGACCATCATGATCATAACATTTTTTGCTATATCTGATTGCTGTGGGTGTCCATAGGACTAAGCCTGACTGACCAGCTGCTGTTAAACGTGCATCTCGTTCTCACAATAAAGTTTGAACGGCACTGCTTTAACATTTAGTGGTGCTCTCTATAGGGCAGTATAGGTCACATTTTTAACTAGACTTAATAAAAGTTACATTTTAAGTTAAACCCCAACATTTGAACTGTGAAATAACAAAATATGATTCCTGAATTGCTATTTATGTTCTTCTGCCTACTAAAAAGCGTAATAGAAACCGATCAAAACACGTGCTCAAAGATGGTATCAATAAAAACGTCAGTTCATTGTGCAAAAAACAAGCCCTTACATGACTCTTTCAGCAGAAATACAGAAAAATTATAGCTCTCAAAATATGGTAATGCAAAAACTTTATGTAAACAGAAGCATTTCTTAGTATGTGATAGTAGCCAAACAGAAAAGAACAATAAAAATCTGTATCGCTGCAATCTCACTGACCTCAAGAATAAAGCCTTCTAATAACTTACACTGCACGAGAAACTAAGAAATAAAACCAATTCTTGACCTGCTGTTTATTCTGCCTCAAAGAGGTTGCAGTAAGGCTCGGCTCACATACATCTTGTGCTCTGCGCTGAGTGCATCAGGGCTTCTGTGTAAAGTTGTGAAATAAGTAAGTGGCGCCCTGGACAAGCCAGGACATCACAGATACTGCAACAACACACCCCACACCCCGGCTAGGCACATCAAGGTCAGACAAAAATCCTTGTTGCCTCCCTCCAGGGGCTGATGTCCACACCAGGGGGTGGAGCCAGGCAGTTGGCCCCACCCACCGAGGAGTTCACAGCCCTGCAGGCGGGAAAAGGAAGGAGTTGAGGGGAGAGTTCAGTTTGAAGTTGAGGAGTGAAGTGGTAGCGGAGCAGACTCACCGTGTCCAGGTGCGTGGCCCGGGCACATACAGCAAGTTTGGCAAACGGTGGTGACTGTCTGCAGGAGGAGCTGATTGACGTGAACCGTAAGGACCGGTGACGGGTGGTGGCCCGCCGGTACCGGATCGGGGAGCGAAGAGAAGCCAGCATCATTCGGCAGGGCCTACGGACCCCGACCAGGCTTGGAGTCGCCGTAAAACCGGTCAAATCAGTTAGCGAAGGGAACCTCCGGGGTTTTCCAGCAGTCAAGACCCAATTGAAGGCAACCGCTCAAACCGTGAAGGGAAATACAGTCACCGCCAAGGCTACAGTTCCCAGGGCCAGAGCCTGCGGGCAAAAGGGGCTCCCTCAGCATCCATCCAAGCTGGGGAGCGGGTTACTGGTGGAAAGCCACCAGAACCGAGAACATAACACAGGTGCAGGGAAAGGCTGTCACTGCCAACCTACCGGGAGAAGAACCACCGCAGCCGTCTGTGGGACCCGTCCATCCAGCCGTTTGTTTTACCGGAGACTTTGCATTCATCATTGGCTGAGTGAGTACCACTGTGCCGTGCGGCACCGCGCTGCCCCCGCGACCCTGCACCTCACCAGGCCCCGTAACCCACCTGCCATTCCTCCCTCACTGGGCCCCGGGACAACCAACCCCCTACCCACAGAGGGGAAGAACAACATCTAAGCTGCTCCCTGTCATCGCTCCCGGGATCCCCGTCCAGAGCAGTGGTGGTGTCACAACCTCACCACAACCGTGGGTGGCGTCACGGACAATAAATCCCCAAAACCATTCCCCTTTTCACTCACAGGCGAGGAGCGCCGCTCGAGTCCCCGGATCCGGCCCACCGCTCGAGCCACCGAGCAGCAAGCGAAGCAACAGCAGTGCCGGACCCGAGCGTGGTGAGCGCAGCGTCCCCTCCCCGCCCATGAAAACTTGGCGTCACGAACAGGATCTTACCGCTCTGCCGTCTGGTAGAGGTGCACCTTGTGACTGCCGGAGGTGTCCGGCCGAAAAATTTGAGAAGCCGCCATCTTGGGCGTGAAAAATCCCCGCTCGAGCGTCTCCTCGAGCAATGGAGGCGCAAAAGCCGAAACCCCGTCCCTGTAGAGGAGGAGCCAGAAAAAGACTAAGGGGGACGGAAACAAGATGTCTGCACCTGACGGAGCCGCTGGAGGAGCGACGGTCGCAGCCGCAGTGGCACCCGTGGATGGGAATGGGCCCGCTCAGGTCCCGGCCGCACTGGCGGGGGGCGCCGCGGCCCCAGCTCTCGCTCAGGTGATGCCGGTCTCCTTGCCCTATGTGCCCGGAGCTACCTGGCTGCCACAGTACGATGGGAAACCTGAAGCGTTGCAGGTCTTCCGGAAGAAGCTTAGCCCGCTATTAGAACTGTACCCCCTGACTGATAAGCAACGTGCAGCGGTAGTGCTGGGGCAGCTAACCGGCGCAGCTGAGCAGGAGGCGGAGACCTGGGCCGAGGGGTACCGGTCCTCTGTAGCCACCATCTTTGAGTCCTCCCTGGCCCAGGAGATGTGGTATGATCAGACCATGTACCTGTACGGTCAGACACGGGCATTACACAGTACATAGCAGGGACACATATATATCTCAGCACAGGAACATTTATCATTTAGTAACATTAGTTTGAAACATTGTACGGAAGTGCTGAGCAACCCTATATCTTGTGGTGCTTTGTCATTTTTTAGTCCTTCCTTTGATTTGCATTACAGACAATGCGAATTTATAGTGGTATGATTCTATCAATATGTAAAATAATTAATACAACCTGTAATACTACTATATTGTATGAACTACTCATTAAGCAATAAATAATTAACAGTAAGCAAATCGGGGAACATACAGTATATCACTCTAAATGACTTCAGAAGATTATGCTGTCAATTAAGTTTATCTTTTAGCACCTTCATTTTAGTGATGATATAATAGATTTGCAGGATCGGTAATCTGTGACCTTGGGACTTGAGACCTGCAAATCTTCTTACGTCCATGCACTCTTCTTTTGATTACCGGCCTGGTTGTATGTCATCATTGCTGGAGGATGCATATGTCACACCAGCCCGACTAATCAGAAGAGCTGGGAATGCTGGTAGATAAGCAGATTCACAGGCCTCCCATCCAACAGTCACTGGTAATTATTGATCTGGTCGATTCTCCCATCTTTAGTGCTGACCATTCCTTTTAACATTTTCTTCTCTTTTTGTAGTTTCTAAGAGTGGATCAAGACAAAGACAAGGAATGTAATTTGGATTGTGCCGGCACTCCTAAGCTTCTGTGTGCTTCTGACGGAAGAACATTCCTTTCAAGGTGTGAATTTCAGAGGGCCAAGTGTAAAGATTCTCAGCTGGAAATTGCGTATAGAGGAAGCTGTAAAGGTAAAATTATTTTTTAAATAAATACGTTAAGGTCTTATTTACGTGGCAGTATTTTAGTCATTGTCTTAATAAAAAAGCCTTTAATGTTTGTCCATATACATGTATACCATGTACATATGAGTATTCAGGACTTTATGATTGCTTTTGGACAAACATTAAAGGCTTTTTTATGAAGACACTCTGGATCTTCGTTTTTCCTACCTTTCCTTGCTGCTCCGTGGGCTGTGTCATCTGAATGGGTGAGCTGACTTTCATCGGTTCTGTTTATGTTAGCCATTACTTTAAATCAGTATTTGCACAGAATGAATCAAGCATCTGGAAGACATGCAAATCTACAGTATTATACTTTATCTGTGTAGGTTCCACTCATGGTTTTCGAAAACAATGACCTAAATCATGCGTGAATACTGCCTAATTTACCCTCTTTTATTTGTAAAAATTGTATATTTGGTTAAAATTAGGATCTCGTTATTAGTAGAGTTGAGCGCGGTTCGCGGTTCAAGGTTCTCCAGTTCTAGGCTCGAGTGATTTTGGGGCCTGTTCTAGATCGAACTAGAACTCGAGCTTTTTGCAAAAGCTCGATAGTTCTAGAAACGTTCGAGAACGGTTCTAGCAGCAAAAAAACAGCTAATTCCTAGCTGGCTTTCCGCTGTAATAGTGTAAGTCACTCTGTGAATCACACTATTATGACATTTCAGTGTATAGTGTGCGTGAACAGCGCCTTCAGATCACTGCTGTTTCTATAATGGCGATCGCCATTTTTTTTTTTTTTTTTCCTTGTCTTCCTTCCCTAAGCGCGCGCGTCTTGTGGGGCGGGCCAGCATGTCAGTCAATCCCAGACACACACACAGCTAAGTGGACTTTTAGCCAGAGAAGCAACGGCATGTGTGATAGGATGTCCATGTCACATGTCCCTGCATTATAAAACCGGACATTTTCCTCCAGGACGCCATTATCTCTTCTGCGTCTTTGGTGTCAGACATCACTGTCGCAGCTCCGTCCTTTGTCCTATCGCTGATACAGCTGTATGCGCTCCATACACAGCGCTGGACAGCTTAGGGAGAGCACTATCTATCAGTCCTTTTAAGGGCTCAAACCGGCAGGGTCAGAGCCATAGGTGACAGGTCCTGAAAACAGCGACAGTGTCTGTGTAGCAAAGGTCAGGGATTTCCTCCCTGCATTTCCCTATTAGGAGGGAATAGAAAGGCAGGCTTCCTTTCCTCTACCCAGAGCCCCACAATCCTGGCACTGTACCCTCCTGTCCTTCGCACACTCCAACTCATTATAACTAAGCCATTATACTAGCAAACACTCAGTGTACCTAGTGGCATCCTAAACGTGGCAATTGGACTTTGCTATAGTCCCACTAGTGCAAAGACATTTGCAGCACCTCTGCCTGCATTGCACACTCCAACTCATTATAACTAAGCCATTATACTAGCAAACACTCAGTGTACCTAGTGGCATCCTAAACGTGGCTATTGGACATTTGTCTAGTCACACTAGTGCAAAGACATTTGCAGCACCTCTGCCTGCATTGCACACTCCAACTCATTATAACTAAGCCATTATACTAGCAAACACTCAGTGTACCTAGTGGCATCCTAAATGTGGCTATTGGACATTTGTCTAGTCACACTAGTGCAAAGACATTTGCAGCACCTCTGCCTGCATTGCACACTACAACTCATTATAACTAAGCCATTATACTAGCAAACACTCAGTGTACCTAATGGCATCCTAAACGTGGCTATTGGACATTGCTATAGTCCCACTAGTGCAAAGACATTTGCAGCACCTCTGCCTGCATTGCACACTCCAACTCATTATAACTAAGCCATTATACTAGCAAACACTCAGTGTACCTAGTGGCATCCTAAACGTGGCTATTGGACATTTGTCTAGTCACACTAGTGCAAAGACATTTGCAGCACCTCTGCCTGCATTGCACACTCCAACTCATTATAACTAAGCCGTTATACTAGCAAACACTCAGTGTACCTAGTGGCATCCTAAACGTGGCTATTGGACTTTGCTATAGTCCCACTAGTGCAAAGACATTTGCAGCACCTCTGCCTGCATTGCACACTCCAACTCATTATAACTAAGCCATTATACTAGCAAACACTCAGTGTACCTAGTGGCATCCTAAACGTGGCTATTGGACATTTGTCTAGTCACACTAGTGCAAAGACATTTGCAGCACCTCTGCCTGCATTGCACACTCCAACTCATTATAACTAAGCCATTATACTAGCAAACACTCAGTGTACCTAGTGGAATCCTAAACGTGGCTATTGGACTTTGCTATAGTCCCACTAGTGCAAAGACATTTGCAGCACCTCTGCCTGCATTGCACACTCCAACTCATTATAACTAAGCCATTATACTAGCAAACACTCAGTGTGCCTAGTGGCATCCTAAACGTGGCTATTGGACATTTGTCTAGTCACACTAGTGCAAAGACATTTGCAGCACCTCTGCCTGCATTGCACACTCCAACTCATTATAACTAAGCCATTATACTAGTAAACACTCAGTGTACCTAGTGGCATCCTAAACGTGGCTATTGGACATTTGTCTAGTCACACTAGTGCAAAGACATTTGCAGCACCTCTGCCTGCATTGCACACTCCAACTCATTATAACTAAGCCATTATACTAGCAAACACTCAGTGTACCTAGTGGCATCCTAAACGTGGCTATTGGACTGTGCTATAGTCCCACTAGTGCAAAGACATTTGCAGCACCTCTGCCTGCATTGCACACTCCAACTCATTATAACTAAGCCATTATACTAGCAAACACTCAGTGTACCTAGTGGCATCCTAAACGTGGCTATTGGACATTTGTCTAGTCACACTAGTGCAAAGACATTTGCAGCACCTCTGCCTGCATTGCACACTCCAACTCATTATAACTAAGCCATTATACTAGCAAACACTCAGTGTACCTAGTGGCATCCTAAACGTGGCTATTGGACATTTGTCTAGTCACACTAGTGCAAAGACATTTGCAGCACCTCTGCCTGCATTGCACACTCCAACTCATTATAACTAAGCCATTATACTAGCAATTTTTGCTGCCAGTTTAAGGGCCGTAGTTGCATTGTCAGGGATATTTATTCTTTATTATTCTGCTGTTAATAAAGCTAGACCACCACTGCAATCTACACCACCTCTCAATTTTTACTACCACATTTTCAGTGCACAATCTTGTCGCAATCAACATGAGTGGCAAAATGACAGATGCTGGTGGAAAGGGGAAGAGGCGTGGTGGAAAAGGCAAAAAAGGTTTTGTCCGTGGGGAAGGTGCTCCATTATCATCTGCTGAAGATAGAGCATCTACCAGCAAAAGTAAGATGTCTACTACTTACCGTGGACAATCCGATGTGCTCCCTTTTTTACGGACATGAACAACAGGAACAAAGGTAGATGATGGCCAAAAAAGGAAAATGCTTGAATGGATCTCAAGTGGTCCAACAAGTGCCCTCTCAGCCACTTCAAGTACTGCATCCAAAAAACACCAGTCCTCTGAGTTGTCATCCCAATCAAACTTGCTTTCTCCCAGCTCTGAAGTCTCCATCAGCCCTGCACAGTATGGTGTAACTGAGATGGCTGAGTCTGCAGAGCTGTTCAATATATAGAATAGAATCTGGCTCACAAATATAAGTTAGGTGCCACCGAGAAAAAAGTCAGTAGTGTAAAGAGTCAGCTCGGGCACTCAAAGAATTGAAAAAAAAGGAGAATATTGATGTTTATTGATGCCAATTTTTATTCATGCAAAGGTCTGTGCTATTATGACGTTTCGGCCATACAATTTTGGCCTTTATCAAATAAATGTACTGAAAAAACAAAAGAAAAATACAATATCAAATCTCATAAACATGTACAATCAATTTTACACATAGTGCATACAACAAAAATATGGCCAATGTTCTTGACATTGAACAATTTGAAACAATAAACAAAAAACCATGATGTACACCTGTGTGAATCCTCAATTAATGATTATTCAATTAAGAGACCCTAGTATACATAATACATATGTATAAAGACATTATAATGAAGAAATACGTACCACAAGAAACGTATATGAGGTTAGACTGGTGAATTTAGGTTCACATATGCTGACCAATGATACCTTAGTGATCAACCTGAAGTAGAAAACAGACTCATCTTGAGAACATTATATGTACTTCATGTATAGGTGTATGCAGGGGACCGTAAGGACACATAAAGACTATGTAAGTTACAAAGAATTTGTTGTGAAATTTACCTTTGCTACTATCTATATGATATGTCACTTGGAGACCCAATGTTCATTAGCAAGCTGTGGTATATGGTCCGCTAAATGGCTTGAGATACAGAAAGAACGGTAAGAATTAGATTACAACCTCCATCCAGTGAAGGAGGGGGTGTTTGGGAAAGGGGGGGAAGGGGGGGGCCGAGGCCCACTACAGATTCAGTTACCATGTTGAGCACAAAGAGTAATGTAGTGTTACCTTAATTATCGTCATATAACCTCTCAAAGGGGCTCATGCTCATGTTGCTGCTGTACTATGGGACCAAGTTCCTTCACATATGAAGAATAAAAGACAAACTGAGAAACATGGAAAAGATGAGACATGTACAAAGGATGGGATTTTCGTCACTCACCACTATGTGTGTCCAGATAAATACAGCTTGTAGTCCTATAAATTTAGTCCATAGTATACTGTTAGAGACTCTTTAGGGAATGAAGGCCCTGTGTCTATCGCCTCCCTTTGAGAATCTATAAGTTTTATAGGATTATTAACGTGTCGTTAGCTTTTCTAAAAGGAGTATTAATAAGTCCTTATTAGTTACCTGGGTATGCCAGATGCAGTGGTGGTTCAGTGGGATTACACTGTCAATGTTCCTGTGAGCCCCGTATCTACAGCCCCCCTGTGAGGATCTGTAGGATTAACATAGTCAATAACCATATCACAGTGATCATTCCAAAAAAGAAAAGAGGGATAGTCCCCCTGTCCATTACCTGAGTACGCAATTGCAGTGGTGATTCCGTGGGGAAGAAAGCTGCGTGGTGACCGGAATAAAAATTGGCATCAATAAGCATCAATATTCTCCTTTTTTTTCAATTCTTTGAGTGCCCGAGCTGACTCTTTACACTGCAGAGCTGTTCAGTCACACTATAGCCTGGGAATCAGAGGTCTGCTCCCAAGCTACAGTGAGTACAGAACAGGAAATGGTCTGCAGTGATGCCCAGAACCTTTGTGACTCTGATTCAGGCCGTGAGGAACAAGTTTCTGAGCATAATGTTGACCCTTTGTCACAAACTGTAACACCTGTGGTTATAGACAATGAGGAACATACTGATGAAGATGAGACGCAGATACCCGATTGGGATGACAACTTAAATATTCGGTCAGGGCAACAAGAGGCTCGGTCTGAGGGGGAGGGGAGTGCAAACACAACATATGATGATGAAGTTCTAGATCCCACCTACTGTCAACCCACAGTCAGGCACTCGAGGAGGTCAACAGAGGTGGTGGAGGAGGATGCAACTGATGACGAAGTTACCTTGCGCCTTCCTGGACAGAGTCGGAGTACTGGTAGCACGTCTACAACGGCATCCTCAGCCACCACTCTGCCTCTGAGCATTATTCGGGGTGGATCAACAGGTCGCATGGCCTCTAAGCCTTGCCTAGCCTGGTCCTTTTTTGACATAGAAAAAGATCGCTCAAATTATGTGATCTGTAAAATTTGTCATGGTTCTCTTAGTAGAGGTCAAAACCTCAGCAGTTTGACAACTTCTTCCATGAATCGTCACATGAATAAATATCATATGGCCCGGTGGGAAGCTCACCGTGCTGCAATGCGGCCTAGCGGAGCGAACCATCCACCGCCTGCCCCTTCCAGTGCATCCGCGCGCTCGTCATCTTCTAGGACTGTGGGGACAGCTGTCACACCTGTTTTTCCACCCACAACTTCCACCACTGTAACCGCAACAGGCAGTTTGCTTGGTAGGTCGTCAGTTGGTTTGGAAGGGGAAACAAGTGAGTGTGTACAGCTCTCTCAGACATCGATAGCACCAACGTTGGATGAAGGCAACATCATGTCTCCGCCTGCACTTTCCTCACAAACCTGCATTTTTCCAGGGACACCCTACTCAACACCGTCTACACACAGCAGCCAGATCTCTGTCCCTCAGATGTGGTCAAATAAAAGGCTACTTCCTGCGACCCATGACAAAGCTAAGAGGTTGACTCTATCCCTCTGTAAGCTGTTGGCTACCGAAATGCTGCCTTTCCGCCTAGTGGACACACAGGATTTTAGAGACCTTATGTCTGTCGCTGTGCCCCAGTACCAGATGCCTAGTCGCCACTACTTCTCTAAGAAAGGTGTGCCCGCGCTACACCAGCATGTCGCACACAACATCACCGCTTCATTGAGAAACTCTGTGTGTGAACGGGTGCATTTCACCACCGATACTTGGACCAGTAAGCATGGACAGGGACGTTACATGTCGCTCACTGGGCACTGGGTAACTATGGTGATAGATGGTGAAGGGTCTGCTGCACAAGTCTTGCCGTCCCCACGACTTGTGTGTCAGTCCTCTGTCTGTCCAAGTTCCGCCACTGCTTCTGCATCCTCCACCTCATCTGGGTCCTCCACTTCCGCCCCAAGCCTGCCTGGTCAGGCCACCAGCGTTCTCACTGCGCAGAAGGAATCACGCACCCCTCATTACTATGCTGGCAGCAGAGCGCAACGGCATCAGGCGGTCTTTAGCTTGACATGTCTTGGGAATAAGAGTCACACAGCTGAGGAGTTGTGGTCAGCTCTGCGGTCCGAGTTTAATAAATGGTTGTCTCCACTCAACCTGCAGCCTGGTAAGGCCGTGTGCGACAATGCTGCAAACCTGGGTGCGGTCCTTCACCTGGGCAAGGTGACACACGTACCTTGTATGGCTCACGTGTTGAACCTTGTCGTGCAGCAATTTTTAACACACTATCCCGGCCTAGATGGCCTTCTGAACAGGGCACGAAAACTGTCTGCTCACTTCCGCCGTTCAAGCGCCGCAGCTGAGCGACTTGCATCGCTCCAGAAGTCTTTCGGCCTGCCGGTTCATCGCCTGAAATGCGATGTGGCGACACGCTGGAATTCAACTCTCCACATGTTACAGCGACTGTGGCAGCACCGCCGTGCCCTGGTGCAATACGTCATGACGTATAGCCTGGGCCAACGAGATGCAGAGGTGGGGCAGATCACCCTGATGGAGTGGTCTCAGATCAAGGACCTATGCACCCTTCTGTACAGTTTCGACATGGCGACGAATATGTTTAGCGCTGACAATGCCATTATCAGCATGACGATTCCAGTCATTTACATGCTGGAGCACACGCTAAACACTATTCGGAGTCAGGGGGTAGGACAACAGGAAGGGGATGAACTACAGGAGGATTCATATGCGCAAGACACAACAACATCACCAAGGTCCAGACGTTCATCATCACCAAGGCGGCAGGCATGGGACCATGGGGGACAGGGATCAACAAGGGCGCATGGTAGCAGGCGAGATGTTGAGGAAGGTGCAGGAGGACATGAAGAAATGGAGGACGAACTGTCCATGGACATGGAAGACTCAGCAGATGAGGGAGACCTTGGTCAAATTTCAGTTGAAAGAGGTTGGGGGGAGATGTCAGAGGAAGAAAGAACGGTTAGCACCTCTATGCCACAAACACAGCGTGGACTTGGTCCGCATGGCTGCGCAAGACACATGAGTGCCTTCTTGTTGCACTACCTCCAACATGACCCTCGTATTGTCAAAATTAGAAGTGATGATGACTACTGGCTTGCCACACTATTAGATCCCCGATACAAGTCCAAATTTTGTGACATAATTCCAGCCATAGAAAGGGACGCACGTATGCAGGAGTATCAGCAGAAGCTGTTACTCGATCTTAGATCCGCTTTTCCACCAAACAACCATGCAGGTGCAGGGAGTGAATCTCCCAGTTGTAACTTGACAAACATGGGACGGTCTCGTCATCTTCAACAGTCTACACGTACCAGTAGGACCGTATCTGGTGCTGGTAACAGCAATTTTATGGAATCTTTTCATAATTTTTTTAGACCCTCCTTTGCAAGGCCACCAGAGACAACAAGTCTGACACATAGTCAACGGCTGGAGAGGATGATACAGGAGTATCTACAAATGAACATCGATGACATGACTTTGCAAATGGAGCCTTGCTCATTTTGGGCTTCAAATCTAGAAAAATGGCCAGAGCTATCCAGTTACGCCTTGGAGATTTTGTCGTGTCCAGCTGCCAGCGTTGTCTCTGAACGTGTCTTCAGTGCTGCTGGGTGTGTGCTGACAGATAAGCGCACGCGTCTGTCCAGTGACAATGTGGACAGACTGACGTTCATCAAAATGAACAAGTCATGGATCCAGAAGGAATTTACAACCCCTGTGTCATCCTGGGGAGAGTAAATGCTTGTGGATTTGGAATGTGCTTGATGCAAATCTAGCTGTGAAGTGCACAACTAGGGCACAAGTGCTGCCACTGAATGGGTGGGTGTGTGTGGGGCACAATTTTTGGAAAAAAGGGAGGCTCCGCTTGGAGTAACCCTTGCTTACATTGTTTTTAAAAGGAGCCAAGATGAACAAGTCATGGTTCAGCAAAGACTTTATCTACCTACCCCAGTGTCATGCTGGGGACGGTTAATTATGGCGTATTTTTGAATGTGCTTGATGCAAATCAAAACATCCTGTTTGCAACTAGGGCACAAGTGCTGCCACTGATGGGGTGTCTGTGTGCCCAATTTTTGGAAAAAAGGGAGACTCCGCTTGGAGTAACCCTTGCTTGCTGTGTTTTTTAAAAATGATCCAAGATGAACAGAGCTGGGATCAGGAAAGACTTTGCTACCTACCCCGGTGTCATCCTGGGGACGGATAAGAATGGCGTATTTTGGAATGTGCTTGATGCAAATCTAGCTGTGAAGTGTACAACTAGGGAACAAGTGCTGCCACTGAATGGGTGGGTGTGTGTGGGGCACAATTTTTGGAAAAAAGGGAGGCTCCGCTTGGAGTAACCCTTGCTTGATGTGTTTTTAAAAGAAGCCAAGATGAACAGAGCTGGGATCAGGAAAGACTTTGCTACCTACCCCGGTGTCATCCTGGGGACGGATAAGAATGGCGTATTTTGGAATTTGCTTGATGCAAATCTAGCTGTGAAGTGTACAACTAGGGCACAAGTGCTGCCACTGAATGGGTGGGTGTGTGTGGGGCACAATTTTTGGAAAAAAGGGAGGCTCCGCTTGGAGTAACCCTTGCTTGATGTGTTTTTAAAAGAAGCCAAGATGAACAGAGCTGGGATCAGGAAAGACTTTGCTACCTACCCCGGTGTCATCCTGGGGACGGATAAGAATGGCGTATTTTGGAATGTGCTTGATGCAAATCTAGCTGTGAAGTGTACAACTAGGGCACAAGTGCTGCCACTGAATGGGTGGGTGTGTGTGGGGCACAATTTTTGGAAAAAAGGGAGGCTCCGCTTGGAGTAACCCTTGCTTGATGTGTTTTTAAAAGAAGCCAAGATGAACAGAGCTGGGATCAGGAAAGACTTTGCTACCTACCCCGGTGTCATCCTGGTGACGGATAAGAATGGCATATTTTGGAATGTGCTTGATGCAAATCTAGCTGTGAAGTGTACAACTAGGGCACAAGTGCTGCCACTGAATGGGTGGGTGTGTGTGGGGCCCAATTTTTGGAAAGAAAGGGAGACTACGCTTGGAGTCACCTTGCGGTGTTTTACATGATTTTAGAAGGGCGTGCCATGCCTATATCTGTGTGTCCTCCTCTTTTTCCTTGTCCAGCTGTTTTGTTTTCACATGAGTATATGTCCTTGTCACTTTCCCATGTGTTTGTGTTGTGTTGTGAGTTGTTTGTCACCTTTTGGACACCTTTGAGGGTGTTTTCTAGGTGTTTTTATGTGTTTGTGATTGCCTGCCATTGTTTCCTATGCAGTTCGAGTTCGGTTCGTCGAACGTTCGACGAGCCGAACTCGAACGGGACCTCCGTTCGGCGAACCGACCTCGAGCCGAACCGGGACCGGTTCGCTCATCTCTAGTTATTAGTTGTCCTAAGTAAGTGTTCTGCTTCTTACTTCGTCTCTCGTTTTATTTATCCATGAATGTTATTGTGAATGTAGTAATTAATCACTCATACAAAAAACTGGATAAAGTAAAAAATGTGGTAATTTAATACCGAACCATTATTATTATTATTATTTTCATAAGTTAGTAGTAAATATCAAAATAAGCAACTTTGTAATATAGCTGATCTGACATATTTGTGTCTTTCTCTGCCAGAATTGATCAGTCACTATCAAAATTCTCATTCTGAGGTAAAATCTGTATTCAGTGAAGACTTTCCCATTACTGAGACGATATGAGAGCTGTTACTGAGGAGATTATATGAGAATAGAACAAATTTGGACATAAAATGGTAACATATTATTTGTATATATAGACTACACCCCAACCTAAAGAATTTTTAAAGAAAAGAGAACTAGGGGTTATGGTAGTCCGAGCCATATATATGACTCACATATAAATAAATCACATAAGACCTAATTGCAAAAAATAGAGAAAATCTTTATTAGAAAAAGTTATCACAGCAAGAGGTAAAATACAATGTAAAATCTACTTAGTGAAGATTAAGTGAACAAACGGAGTCCCTAGGAAAACACTAGGTGTAAAACATGATAGTTGGGAACAATATTACATTACTGGGCATACTCCAATGGGTAAGTAATGTAGTCGGCCAGGTATCAAAAAGACCTCATAGACCACTATATGGCAGAATAGTTACTATCCATAGTCAAGGCACATTTCATCTAATAATTCAATGACTATAGTATATGAATGTCATCCCCCAAAAAATTAAGGCATTATCGATATAACTTAGTCCACCAAAACATTATACCCATTAGTATGACACAATCAAGAGGTAAGCATAACCCCCAAACATATCCAGGATAACAACTCACCCATATCAAGTTGTACACCCTGTGCAACGTACCCTGATGCACACGTTTTGTTTTCTTCCACGAGGGGCCGTGATGTGCTGTATGCAGAATAACCGGGTTTAAATAGTGGTCCAAATGACCACCGTCAGCTTCCATTGACTGCATGCAGGACGGGGACGGATATGACGCTGGATTCTATGAGATTCTATGTAGATAGAAGATAGAGGAGGAGCAGAGCTCTGCCTACAGCTCCTCCCTCTGCCTCTAGCTCCTATTTTTGCCTCTAGCTCCTTCTGTCATCATAGAATTTTGATAATGACTGATCAATTCTGGAAGAGAAAAAAGCAAATTTGTCTGATAAGTTATAGTACAAAGCTGATTGCTTTCATGAGTTTTATTAATCTATGAAATACAAATTAAAGCCACGGTTATGCTTTAAAATCATCAATATTTTTCTGACATTAATTAAATGGGTAGTTTGAAATTAATAACATTTTAATCTTCAAAGGCTATTTATTGTAATAATCTAATAACTTTTTTAATATACTGTACTCTAATTAAACCCCCCCAATTTTGTAATTTAGATAATATTTCCCTTTATGGCATTTACTAATCACATTAGTTTACAGATGCAAAGATACTATATATGTTTATTTTTATCACTTTTATTATTTATTTATTTTTAATTGGGAAAAGTAGGGGGTGATTCAAATTTCTTCGTATAAATTTTTAAAACTTTTTTTTAAAACTTTCTTTTGTCCCCTTAGGATATTTGAACTTGTGATTGATTGATTTTCCTACACTGAACAAAAATATAAATGTAACACTTTTGTTTTTGCAAGGTAACGAAATCCAGCGGATCACAGGCAGATGAATTAAAAACTTATATAAATATCCATGAATAAGAACTAACGACACTGCGTTATGTCGAAACGCGTTGGATGAACTGTGCCTTGTGGATGCTGTCTATCTATTGTTAAAGTGATGAAAATAAAGGAGAGTTTTTAATTCATCTGCCTGTGATCTGCTGGATTTCGTTACCTTGTATCTGCTATTATCCCCTTGTGCCTGGGATTTCCCTGCAGGATCAGCTGGTCTACTCCTCAGACTTACACACCAGAGCGGTGAGCTGGAACACGTTTCTTTTTACTTTTATTTTTGTTCCCATTTTTCATGAGTTGAACACTAAGATCTAAGACTTTTTCACGTGCACATAAAGGTTTTTTCTCTCAAATATTATTCACAAATTTGTCTAAATCTGTGTTAGTGAGCACTTCTCCTTTGCCAAGATAATCCCACGATAAAATATGAAGTTTTATCACACAGCCCACAGATGGTGGTTACATCAGATACTGACTTTTTTCTGACCTCCCTGGATCCACCCAATATTGCAAAACTCCACATTTTAAAGTGGACTTTTATTACGGCCAGCCTAAAGCACACTTGTGCAATTATCATGCTGTCTAATCAGTATCTTATTATGTCACACCTGTGAGGGGGATGGATTATTTCCATAAAGGAGAAGTGCTCACTAAAACAGATTTAGACAAATTTGAGAACATTATTTGAGGGAAAAAGGCCTTTTTTGTACGTAAGAAAAGTCTTAAGCGGGCTCTACACGCAACGACATCGCTAACGAGATGTCGTTGGGGTCACGGAATTCGTGACACACATCCGGCCTTGTTAGTGACGTCGTTGCGTATGAAACGCACGAACGACCATTAAACGATCAAAATTACTCTCCTAATCGTTGATCATTGACCGGTCGTTCTAATCCCGATTATCGTTGCTGTTGCAGGACGCAGGTTGTTCGTTGTTCCTGCGGCAGCACACATTGCTATGTGTGACACCACAGGAACGAGGAACATCACCGTCCCTGCGGCCGCCCACAATGAGGAAGGAAGGAGGTGGGCGGGATGTTCGGCCTGCTCATCTCCGCCCCTCCGCTTCTATTGGGCGGCCGCTTAGTGACACCGCTGTGACGCCGAACGAACCGCCCCCTTAGAAAGGAGGTAGTCAGGTAAGTCCGTGTGACGGGTGTTAGCGATGTTGTGCGCCACGGGCAGCGATTTGCCCGTGACGCACAACCGATGGGGACGGGTGCTTTCACCAGCGACATCGCTAGCGATGTCGCTGTGTGTAAAGCCCGCTTTAGATCTTAGAGTTCAGCAAAAACAAAAGTGATGCATTTATATAGTTTAGTGTATATACTGAAATACCATTGTACACCGCGTGCAGAATTATTAGGCAAGTTGTATTTTAGCAGATTTTTTTATTATTGATCAACAACTATGTTCTCAATCAACCCAAAAGACTCATAAATATCAAAGCTTAATATATTTGGAAGTTGGAGTGTTTTTTTTTTTAAGATTTGGCTATCCTAGGAGGATATTGGTTTGTGCAGGTAACTATTACTGTGCAGACTTATTAGGCAACGTAATAAAAAACAAATATATTCCCATCTCACTTGTTTATTTTCATCAGGTAAACCAATATAACTGCACAAAATTTTGAAATAAACATTTCTGACATGCAAAAACAAAACCCCAAAAAATTAGTGACCAATATAGCCACCTTTCTTTATGATGACACTTAACAGCCTACCATCCATAGATTCTGTCAATTGCTTGATCTGTTTACGGTCAACATTGCGTGCAGCAGCCACCACAGCCTCCCAGACACTGTTCCGAGAGGTGTACTGTTTTCCCTCCCTGTAGATCTTACATTTTATGAGGGACCACAGGTTTTCCATGGGGTTCAGATCAGGTGAACAAGGGGGCCATGTCATTATTTTTTAATTTTTAGACTTTTACTGGCCAGCCATGCAGTGGAGTAGTTGGATGCATGTGATGGAGCATTGTCCTGCATGAAAATCATGGTTTTTTTTTAACGATACGGACTTCTTCCTGTACCACTGCTTGAATAAGTTGTCTTCCAGAAACTGGCAGTAGGTTTGGGAGTTGAGCTTCACTCCATCCTCAACCCGAAAAGGTCCCACAAGTTCATCTTTGATGATACCAGCCCATACCAGTACCCCACCTCCACCATGCTGGCGTCTGAGTCGGAGTGGAGCTCTCTGCCCTTTACTGATCCAGCCTCTGGCCCATCCATCTGGCCCATCAAGAGTCACTCTCATTTCATCAGTCCATAAAACCTTTGAAAAATCAGTCTTAAGATATTTCTTGGCCCAGTCTTGACGTTTTATCTTATGTTTCTTGTTCAAAGGTGGTCGTTTTTCAGCCTTCCTTACCTTGGCCATGTCCCTGAGTATGGTAAACCTTGTGCTTTTTGATACTCCAGTAACGTTGCAGCTCTGAAATATGGCCAAACTGGTGGCAAATGGCAACTTGGCAGCTTCATGCTTGATTTTCCTCAATTCGTGGGCAGTTATTTTGCACCTTTTTTGCCCAACACGCTTCTTGCGACCCTGTTGGCTATTTGCCATGAAACGCTTGATTGTTCGGTGATCACGCTTCAAAAGTTTGGCAATTTCAAGACTGCTGCATCCCTCCGCAAGACATCTCACAATTTTGGACTTTTGAGAGCCCCTCGAATCTCTTTTCTGACCCATTTTTCCAAAGTAAAGGAAGTTGCCTAATAATTAAGCACACCTTATATAGGGTGTTGATGTCATTACACCATACCCCTCTTCATTACAGAGATGCAAATCACCTGATTTACTTAAAGGGAACCAGTCAGAAGAAATGTTGCACTAAACATAAAAGATTCCCCCTCAGCAGCTCCTGGGCTGCATTCTAGCAATGTTCCTTTTGTTCTTGTGGCCCCTTTCTGACCAAAATAAAAAGTTTATAAAGTGGTACCTTTTGTAAGCAGATACTGTAAATGGTACACAGGGGCGGGCTGCCTGGTGTCGTTATTCTGCCTCCTGCCGCTTTAGGCCATCCCCCATCGCTCATTTCCATAGCTGTGGACACCGCCCAGTGCTCCAGAGGTCCCCGCGCATGCCCAGTGCCTATCTCTCATGGATGAGCACTGTGCCCAGTATCACTACTGGTGACGTGTGCGCAGGCTTTAGATTATGGGCGGCCCTTTGATTTTCATTACCAAGTAACCGCCCATAATTGCGTGACCGCGCTTCCCCCCTCTGCCTCCTTCGTTCTGCGCAAGCGCGGGCCTGCTGACCCCACGTTACCTCTTTCCCATCTTGCCCTGAGGCAGGAAATAGATGGGAGGAGCGCAGAGCAGGACAATCCTGCGTTTAATCCTGATCGGTGGTGTCCTGCTCCGCGCTCCTCCCATCTATTTCCTGCCTCAGGGCAAGAAGGGAAAGAGGTAACGTGGGGTCAGCAGGCCCACGCTTGCGCAGAACGAAGGAGGCAAAGGGGGAGAGCGTGGTCACGCGATTATGGGTGGTCACTTGGTAATGAAAATCAAAGCACCGCCCATAATCTAAAGCCTGTGCACACGTCACCAGCGGTGACACTGGGCACAGTGCTCATCCACGAGAGATAGGCACTGGGGATGCGCGGGGACCTGTGTAGCACTGGGCGGCGTCCACAGCTATGGAAATGAGCGATGGGGGACGGCCTAAAGCGGCAGGAAGCAGAATAACGGACACCAGGCAGCCCGCCCCCGTGTACCATTTACAGTATCTGCATACAAAAAGGTACCACTTTATAAAGTATTTCTTTTGGTCTAAAAGGGGGCACAATAATAAAACGAACTTTGCTGGACTGCAGTCCAGGAGCTGCAGAGGGGGAATCTTTTATGTTTAGTGCAAAATTTCTGCTGACAGGTTCCCTTTAATTGGTAGTTGGCTCTAAAGCCTATATAGCTTGGAGTAGGACAACATGTATAAAAAGTATCATGTCATCAAAATACTCATTTGCCTAATAAGTCTGCATGCAGTGTAGTATAGTAAAAATACCTTATGAATGTTAGCCACAAGCTGGTCTTCCCATGAGTAATGGAGTCACAGAAGTCTTCAGTAGACAACTGGGTGCTACAGCAACCCATTGGCATCCCGGATCTGCAAGCAATGCTGCAAGCTCAGTGATAGTGTGACATATGACTGGAAGAGGTTTTTACAATTAAGCCTGCATTCACATATAACAGTTGCATCAGGCTTAATTTTTCAACCTCAAAATGATCACAAAATACATCAGTTTTTATCAATCTTTTTTATACTGTTTTCTCACTTCTGCCTGGTACCAGTCCAGGGGTGGATCACAGCGTTGCATCAAACATTGTGATCAGGACTGGGACCAGTGTCTGGACTGTTTAGTACAACAGTTGCAATGGACATTTGGGAACAACTGTTCAGCAAACAATAACACCAGTTCCTTTTTGAGTTTCTTTCTAGCGCTTTAGTTAAATTCTGGATGAAATGCAGGGTGTTTCTGTGCAGATTTTTATGTCCATCCTGTCCACACCTCAGTACTATTGTTCCGATGTGAGTTACAGTAAAATAGAGGATAGTAGTTCAACTACTGGAGGAAAAAGGATATCTGTATTCCTTCTGTTATGGAGTTGTGGCACCCCTGAGGCTTCAGTCGCCACAGGGTACTGCACCTCACTTAAGGTGTGGTAGTCATCCTGGATTCAGAGGAGGTCGGTGCCGATTTCACAACACACAACTCATACACACCAATAGGTTGCCCTCCCCAATGGAGACCGGGCTAGAGTGGGGTCTTAAGGTAGTCACCAAACATGGGAGGCTGCTCCCCACTAGTGACATTGACCCGGGGGAGGAGCAGGCACCAGGGGGAGTTAGGAGCCAACACAACAGTTAAAGAGTTCTCCGGAAGTAGAGGAAGAGAGCAGATGGGTTTACTGGTGGCAAAAATGGGGAGAAACTATGATTAAAATGATGGATTGATGGGAAAATTATGTGAAGTAGTAAGTTGTCAAAATTCCCAAATTATTTATTTTCATTGATTAGATTGCATTGTTTATTTCACTTAGGATTACTACTTTATTATTGCCGTTATAGAACATGAGGGAAAGCTAGAGAGATTGCTCACACAGGAAGGAATGCATACGATTTTCAGCTACATGCAGAGTAAGCGGTTCTAACTGACTGATTACCACTATCAGATACACAAGGTATCATAGTCTCTACTGATTATTAGATGTCTACCATGTGATGTGATACCTACAATGTATTTTAGGGAAGCCTATGCTGTCTGTTAATCATGCAATCTATTGTAATATAAAAAATGATTATGGCAATTTTGATTTGCATGAATCGAATCACTCATTGTTGAAGTTTGCAACAATTCTATTCAAAGTTAAATCAGTCATCTCTAATGTTCACAGAATTACCCTGCATCACTGAAAATTGCTGACGTCTGTTCCTCCTTACGTGACTCATCCCTCCACTATCTTTCTCTGCTCACTTCTGGAATCTTTGATTGTAACAGTAGTTAGAATTTAAATTTCAGCATGGATTGTGCTGAACTATTGAAAGACTCCTAGAATCATTGGTCAAGCATGGTGGAGGATCAGTTGTCACTTATGGATGAATGACATCTCGTATGACTGTAGAATAGAGTGACCAACCAAGAGCTCAGATGTCACTTACATTCAATATGTTGCAAACCTTTCAGGCAAGTTATTTGATCTTAATTTTACCTTACATATGACACAAATTGGTGTGTACAACGTCGTTTTGTGAGCTCTATAGTCTTCTGGTTATCACTATATGTTGCAAACCTGTTGACCCTGAGGCTTGCTTGGTGTCATTTTGTAGCTACTACGAAAATCAGGACTAGTGAATCAAACAGAATAAGTCCATACTGTGCTGAGAGTCAATGAAGAATAATGAGATGTTTATATCATGCTTTTGATCATTATCTTGGTGTTTTCTCATATTAATTTGAATTTCCAGAGTACATTGCCAGCGTTAAAGGCAGACTTGCATTACAATCAGTTGGAACTATTGAAAATATTCTTTATTCACAATCGGTTTGCAGTAAATGATAATGCCTTATGACATTTATTTTCTAACACCATTATGACATTTGAAGCCTTTTAAGTATTTTTTTTTTTTTTAGAAAATTGTCTTCCACTTTTTCTTATCAGGGCTGTATGTTTAATTGTAGCATTCTTTTACAGAAAAGGTAGACATAACAACGATGATATCTTCAGTCTCAGGTTCATATAGCAAAGACAAACATATGCACAGAACTATGCAAGCTATTTCACATAAAAGGCATTCTATATAAAACTTGACAGATTATATACATGATTGAAAGGTTGGGGTTTAGGATAAAAATGCCAAAAAAAGTTCTTCACTGTCAGTTTCCAGTATTAATATCTTATGTATCAAACCACTATTTCTTATCCAATAGTAGATATACATACCATTACTTATTTATGAATTTGAAGCTTGATGTTTATTGACATTAAAATAAAATCCTGTCAGTTATTAGCCGACATCCACTTTGTCTGGATTATTTAGGATAATGTGCAGCATGAAGCATAGCTACTACTAACGTCTGTGCTTGTTAGATCTGTGGGGTTAGCATCATTTTTAGCCATTCTATAAGGATTTTACTAAAAATCATACTTTGCAGATGATACCACTATGGAAAGATTAGAAAATGATTAACAGAATGAGCGTTAATGTGATGTTAAGAGTGCTTCCATTGAATGGCTACTCTCTCTCTAGATATGAAACTCATTTTAGTGCCCTATCTTGAGAGCGGCAACTGCATGCAGGGCAGTTATATTGCTTCAATTGTATGATATACTAGACCTATTCTAATTATTAAGGCCCATGCATACTGCTTGACAAGAGTAATATTGGATGGACAATGTGTCAAGTTTCATGAACATAAGTTGGTCACAAACATGTTATTTGAAGAAATGTTTCATATGAAGATCATTGGCAAATTTAGTTCACTTTTGTAAGGGGTACTTCACACACAGCGAGATCGCTACTGAGATCGCTGCTGAGTCACGTTTTTTGTGACCTCATTAGCGATCTCGCTGTGTGTGACACTGAGCAGCGATCTGGCCCCTGCTGTGAGATCGCTGCTCGTTACACACAGCCCTGGTTCGTTTTTTTATTGTTGCTCTCCCGCTGATAAGCACACATCGCTGTGTGTGACAGCGAGAGAGCAACAATCCTGAATGTGCAGGGAGCAGGAGCCGGCGTCTGACAGCCTGCGGTAAGCTGTAACCAAGGTAAACATCGGGTAAACAAGGTGGTTACCCGATATTTACTTTCGTTACCAGCCTCCGCAGCTCTCACGCTGCCAGTGCCGGCTCCTGCTCCCTGCACACGCTAAGCTAAGCGGTGTGCGCTGGTAACTAAGGTAAACATCGGGTAACCATACCCGATGTTTACCTTAGTTACCAGTGTCGCTGCTGGCTGGGGGCTGGTCACTGGTCGCTGGTGAGATCTGCCTGTTTGACAGCTCACCAGCGACCATGTAGCGATGCAGCAGCGATCCTGACCAGGTCAGATCGCTGGTGGGATCGCTACAGCGTCGCTAAAGTGTGACGGTACCCTAAGGTGATGCAGAAATCAATGTAATAAACATCGTTATCTGCTGGCCGAAGTTAATAAGAACAGAAGAAGAGTGGATTCCCCCATGGAAGAGAAGGGAGGAAACACTAGGTCAGGTAACAGTTGTTGCACAGTTGATAAATAAAAAAGGCCTGCTCGGGCCCAGAAGAATGGAGTTGGCGCCAAAACCTGTATCAGGAAGATCATGTAGCATCAAAGCGAGCTTACATCCATCATTGCTATAGAAGGGTCCGAGAGTGGTCAGATCTAGAGAAGGCCTGAGTTGCATCAGAGCTGAGAGAAGGGAACATTGTGACCTGATCTGAAGGGAACATAGTGACTTGATCCAAAGAAATGATCCAAAAGAGACAATGTGACCTGGGCTGACGGGTAGATTGAATATCGAACAACAAAGAATACCAAATACCTAACAGCAAAGAAGACCAAATACCGAATATCGATGAAGGACCGGCTTTGTGAGCTGTTGTTTATTGAGCAGTTGTACGATACTAAGAGGGGACTGGGGCTATCCTTCAGAGGGAAAAGGCAGCCACCGTATCAAAGTTGAGAAGCTTCTTGTCAAGTTGGACTTGCAGCCTAGTGGGAAGTGTTGTTAAACCCTGTTAGGGCTTTTGAGATGCTGACTGGAATTAAAGTGGTAACGATGGTGGTGAACATTAGACAGACGGTGACGTACTTTTGTTAAACCATTAGATTTGAGGAATCGTCACTAGAGGCATTTGAATAACAGCGTATTAATAAAATTGATTTATTTATTATTATTTATAATAGTAGAATAATAGTGAGCTGATAGTATTGTTCTAATATCTACTATTGTAAGATTGGTGTAATTGAATTGCATAATAACATACTGTAAGTCTACTGTTGCTCTATGCAGTGATAGTATGTTCAGGACATCATATTCACCTGTGTCAATGAGTTCCTCTTTGTAATATAATCAAAATATGTTTTATTGTCATCTCCTGTACCATTCCCTTATCACATACTAAAGGTACAACCTTTCTGTTTGAGTAAAATAAACAACTGTTGTTTAAATTACCACTGCATCATCCTTTTCGATGCCATTCCATCCTAGACCTCTTTACACTTTAGTAGTATCTGATGTGATTGTAAGCAGATCTTGCTAAGTTTATTGTCCTTTGACTGCAGATAACTACCACATGTCTATGGCCACTTTTAAAATAAAAAAGTGTCTTAATTAAGTGTTCTGATGGACTGCAGGACACTTTTTAGACTGGCCCTCCAAGAACCCCAAGTCATGAAACACTACTCAATGCTTCTGTAGATTTCAGCTGGCTTAGGTACCCAGCATACTTTAAGAAACACTGCTGCTTGTGTAGCTAAGCTCACATGCACATTGACACACGCACTCCTACAGTTGTAAAGTCTATACACTAAGTGCAAGGTATAGCAAATATTTAAAAGAGGAATTGCAATACACAATGGAAGAGGAGGGCCTCAGAATAATTTTTGGACCATTTTAAAAAGAGTGACACTCCTACTTTGGTAAAGCTTAAGACTAATTGCAAGTGTTTGGGCCTATGGGTGGGTGGCTGCATGTTTCTGCTTGTGTTCTAAGGCCTGAAATAGGGACAGCTGCACATTACGCTGGGACAAAGAACCAGACATGGTTGCTGATGGTTCTTGTGAATGGACAGTGTATGGCAGGAGGCATCCACTCCTACATCCTGGACAGTTGATTGGCAAGCACGTATCACAGGAGAAGAGGCAGTGGTGTCACCCACAGTCCCTGATTGTAGACCCAGGCATTCGGCCCACTTAGTCTGGTGCTTGGATGATATGAGCTTGAGTATCCTGGTGGTGGTCAATCTGCTAGTGGTCAGGTCCCTGCTGAGCTTGGTATAGCACAGGTTGCAAATGACCTTTTTTTTATTGTCAAGACTTTCTTTAAAAAAACGCCAGAATGGTGCACACCTAACCATTAGCCTGGGAAATTGCTGTGTGTGTACTATGGGGAACAGTATAATGCATACTCCCTCTGGCCACTTCCTCTTCCTGCCTGTTGCAGTGATGTGGATCCCTCCTCCTATGCACTGCTGTCCTTGCTCTGCATGCCACCTTCCCAGGTTGAGTCAGTGACTTCATCATTCATCACCTTCTCTTCCACTTCCACACTCTGGTTCTCCTCTTGATTTATTGACTTAACAACATAACTTGTTGGCAACTGTGTTTCTTCATCATTCACCTCATGAGACAGTAATTGCCATTCCCCACCATCAGCTTCTTCTGACTGTGGCTGCTCAAATATTTGGGCATCATTGCACATGATCTCTTCATGTCCCTCTTGAAACATGCAGGATGAGAGTCCAGAATTAATACATGTAAATGTAAAGAACTTATCAGAGTGTCTGAGTGTGGGATCACTTGTCTCCTGGGACTCACCATGATGGGAAAAAGGAGGATAAGAAGGGGATTATGTGGTCCAGACTCTTGGCTAGCGAGACTCAACTGTGTGGAAGACAGGGTGGGGCTGGGTTTCAGTCTGGAAGAATTATCTGACATCCAACTGACCACCTGTTCACACTATTCTGGCTTCCACAGTAGTGCACTGTGCCCCCCTGCAAAGAGGGACAAGAAGCTTGGTCTAGATGAAGAGTGTGTTTGTTGTGCTTCATAGCAGGCACAATGTGACCTTGCCTACAGCCACAGCCTCTGAGTGCATTACCATCAGCGGAAGGTCCATTTTCCCATTCCTTACCACATACCTTGTGCATTTTAAATTAAATATGCAGTTAAAAGCAGCTCTAATAGGGACTAGAAAAGAATAGATGTAGGTTTGAAAAATACTTTTGGTTTTACTTTGCAGCAGCAAGGACTGTAAGGCACTAATCCCTGCCTAGATACCTATAATGCTAAACTAGCCCTTCTCCAGCAACTCTCTGTACACTAAATGTAGCTAAGAGCGGTTCTATTATAGAATAGAATAGATTTTTTTAAATTGCAGCAGCAAGGTTTATAAGGCAATAATCTCTGCCTAGATTAATCTACTTTCTTAGGTATCCATGGTTATGATGCTGAGCAACTAACTAACCAAACTAACTAACTAATTGACTAAATAACTGTGACTATATGAGTGAACTTAGCCATGGATACCTAAGCAGCAATGCCCTGGTCATGAGGTAAGAGACCTGGCTATATCAGAAGACCTATACTACCCATCTAATTGGAGGTAGTTTCTATTACTATTACGCCTACTACATTTGGGATAGGATTTTGGAGATGGAAATACCCTTTTAAGTTTAATTCAACCCTGTGCATGATACTTCATCAGCAATTTATAACCTGCATTGAATAACTTTTTTCAGTATTGCTGGCACTTTGCCTGTAATAATTGAACATTACATTGGTCAACACAAGAAAATCATCAGCAAATGTAATATGTCTGTTTTATGGAGTCTGATGTGCTGACTCCAAAAATATGCTTAGCTTTGCTCTATCACATAACGTTTCTGAGATAGAAGTATTTTTCTTATTACGGTATTTATGCATATTCAATGTATTCTGGGCCACTCATGTGATATGCTGAGGCTCTTCAAATTGTCTTCGTGACTGGTTGAATATGAAGTAAGTGGCTATGCCATTTGCTGTTCTCATGATTTGCAGAGAACCCAAAAATCATAGTAATGACTGCTACATTTGTTTTGACAAACTGAAGGGCTTTTCTACAAAGAACAAACATAAGATTAATTATCCTGAAATTGAATCTGCGATTAGGCCAGTTCCACATGATGGTACCATGCCAGTTCCTGTACCACTTTTGTCTGGATTGGATGAAAATTAAGTAGAATATGAAGACTATGGAGCTGAAGCTATTGGCAAAGACATGGAAAACTCAAGTCAAGATGAGTATATGCCTGACGGAGCAGCCGAGCAGCCAGAGCGCTTTACTCAACATGAATTAAATGATCTCGTCAGAGACCTTTCATTGTCAAAAGATGAAGCTGAACTCCTTGCATCTAGGTTGAAATAGAGGAATCTTCTTCATGATGATGTCAAAGTGTGTTATTACCGAAATAGAAGTAACACTTTAACACAATTTTTCACAGTTGATGGACCAATGGTGTACTGTAACAATGTGAATGGCCTCTTTGAAGAACTGAATCAAGAGTATTTTGTTGCAGATTGGAGATTGTTCATCGACTCATCCCAGAGAAGTTTGAAAGCAGTGTTGCTTCACAATGGAAATATGAAACCATCAATCCCTATTGCTCACTCATGTCATCTAAAGGAAAGTTATGAAAATCTGTCAGTTGTTTTGGATGCTATACAATATGTCAAGCTGCCACCAGGGGGAGCCTGGGCTCTGCAGCAGAAGACACTACACAGAGCAACGAGAACCACGAAGTAAATGTACAGTGTTCTCATACACTGCCTCACAACACAGCTGAGAAGCAGAGCTGTGGGGCGTGCGAGGAATAGTCAGGTAGGCAGGGTCAAACACAGTACAGGCAGAAGCAGGACCGGAGGAACGAGCAGAAGCAGAGTCAAAGTCAGGCCAAGGTCAATACCAAAGGAAGCAACCGAGTAGGGAAGTAGGAGAGGGGACAGAGAACAGGAGGGATGACCAGGGGACAGAACACAGACAAGGGCACGGGGGCACAGGAACAGACAGATCAGGATATCACTCACAGGACCAGCAATCACAGGCAAAGCAGTGCTAAGCTTATAGCCAGCGCCGGTTCACTGGAAATGTCAGCTTTTAAGGCATCCAGGCTCCGGAAGTGAGGCCCAGGAGAAGGCTCTGCCCCCTAGCCATGTAGACAGGGAGGCAAACCATGACAGTACCCCCTCCTTAAGGGGGGCCACCGGATCCCCGGGCTTTCCAGGAAACTTCCGGTAGAAAGTCGCAGTCAACCGAACGGCCCGCACGGATCGAGCCGGCATCCGGACCGTAACCCTTCTAATGGATCAGATACTGGAGGGAACTACGAACCCAATGAGAATCGATAATACGCTGGATCTCATACTCCTCCTCACCGTTCACCAATGTTGGAGCCGGAGGGGTCTGAGAATCCACCACTGATGGAACAAATGGCTTAAGCAAGGAACACGCAAGGTCTGGGTCAGTTGCAGCCAAAAGTCCACCGAGTTGACCACCTCGATGATCTCATAGGGTCCTATAAACTTAGGACCCAACTTAGCAGATGGAACCCTAAGCCTAACATTCCGAGTGGACAGCCATACTTCATCCCCCACTTGAAAGGAGGGTCCTGGAGAACGCCGTTTGTCTGCCTGGTGTTTCTGGGACTGCTGAGCCCTCTCGATGCACCGTCATACCTCCTTCCATACCTCCCCCGGATGCTGAACAACGGAGTCGGCCCCCGGACACCCCGAATCTACTCTGGAGAAGCTCCTGAAGTGAGGGTGAAACCCGTAATTACAGAAGAAGGGAGACGTACCCGTAGACTGGTGGACTCTACTATTAAATGCAAACTCCGCAAGGAGCAAAAATGTAGATCAATCCTCCTGCTGAGCGGAAACCAAGCACTGCAGGATTTGCTCAAGGGTCTGATTTGTCCTCTCCGTCTGCCCATTGGATTCAGGATGATAGGCGGACGAGAAGCTCAACTCAATACCCAACCGCCTGCACAAGGCCCTCCAAAACCGACAAATGAATTGTACCTCCCTGTCAGATACAATATTCAGGGGCAACCCAATGAACCAAACACCTGGTCAATAAAGTGGTTGACAAGGGTCGCCGCATTAGGTAGACTCGAGAGGGGAACGAAATGTGCCTGTTTACTAAAGCGATCCACCACCACCCAGATCACAGTCATGCCATTAGAGACAGGAAGGTCCATATTGAAATCCATGGACAAGTGGGTCCATGGCCTTTCAGGAACAGGCAATGGAACCAGTTCCCCGGCCGGCCAGTTACGACATACCTTAGCATGGGCACATATACCACAGGCAGAAACAAAATGAGCCACATCCAAATTAAGAGATGGCCACCAAAACAGCTGAGCAATAGCCCGGTGAGTGGCTGTAATGCCTGTGTGGCCACTAAGTACGGACTCATGGAACTCTTGTAATACCCGTAACCGAAGGTTGAAAGGGACAAACAATTTAGAGGATGGCACTAAAGACTGGGCTTCCCGAACCTCAGCCTCCAACTCGGATGACAAGGCAGCGATCACCAACCCGCGCGGAAGAATGGAGGAAGGAGGCTCTGGAGGGGACACCGGGTCCAAACTATGGGATAGGACATCCGCGCGCACGTTTTTGGACCCAGGCCGAAAAGTAATGGTAAAATGGAATCTAGAAAAAAAAGGGCCCACCTCGCCTGTCGAGGCGTTAGTCTCTTGGCCGACTCGATATATGCAAGATTTTTATGATCAGTGATGACTGTAATACGATGAGTAGCACCCTCCAGAAAATGCCTGCATTCTTCGAATGCCAACTTTACTGCCAATAAGTTGCGGTTACCCACATCATAATTCCGATCAGCCGGAGTGAATTTCTTGGAAAAGAATGCACAAGGTCACAGATTGGTCAGAGTAGCCGGACCCTGAGAGAGAACTGCTTCCACAGCCACCTCCGAGGCATCCACCTCCACAATAAATGGCGCCTTGAGGTCGGGCTGTACCAGGACCGGGGCGGACATGAACCGATCCTTCAATTCAAGGAAGGCCTGGACAGCTGTCTGAGACCAGTTCTGCAGATTCGCCCCTTTCCGAGTAAGGTCGGTCAAGGGCTTGGCAATCTGGGAAAACCCCTTAATAAACCTCCGATAATAATTGGCGAAACCCAAAAAGCATTGTAACGCCTTGATATCCCTGGGTAGCACCCAGTCAATGATAGCCTGCACTTTCCCCGGGTCCATCTTTAACCCATCACGAGAAAGGAGTAACCCAATAAAGGCTATTTCTTGAACAGAAAAAACACATTTTTCAAGCTTGGCAAACAACTGATTATCACGTAACCTCTGTAATACAGAACGGACATATGTAATATGTGTCTCCTTGTTGACAGAATAAATCAAAATATCATCGAGATAGATGACCACGAAATAACCAATAAAATCAGAGAAGACATCATTGATGAAATTTTTAAACACCGCAGGAGCATTTGATAAACCAAAGGGCATCACCAAATTCTCGAATAACCCCTCTGACGTAAGAAAGGCCGTTTTCCACTCATCCCCTTCTCTGACACGAATAAGATTATAGACCCCCCTAAGATGTAGTTTAGTAAACCACCGGGCTTTGGAGAGTTGGTTGTAGAGATCAGGGATGAGTGGAAGCGGATATTTGTTTTTCACGGTAATCTTGTTCAATTCTCAGAAATCGAGACACGGCCGTAACCCACCGTCCTTCTTCTTTACAAAAAAGAACCCAGCGGCCACAGGGGAAGAAGAAGGACGGATATGCCCTTTACGTATACTGTCGGATATGTAAGATTTCATAGCAGCCCTTTCTGGACCCGAGAGGTGATATAAACGGGCCTTGGGCAATTTGGAGTTGGGAATCAAATTGATGGCATAGTCATATGGGCGATGAGGTGGCAAAACCTCAGCCTCTATTTCCAATCTCTATTTCCGATAATACATCTCCATAGTCCATCAGGTATTCCGGAAGACCCTCAAGACTTACGGAGGACACAGATATGGTTTTTAAACACCTTTTATGACAGGCAGAACTCCACTTAATTATGGTGGGAGACATTCAACCCTCATGCACATTTTGCTACGCTATTTTTATAGCAAACAGTGCTGCCAGCTTTAGGGCCATAGTTGCATCGTCAGGGATAGTCAGTATTGGTTCATCAGCTGTCAATAAAGCTAGACCACCACTGCAATCTACACCACCTCTCAATTTTTGCTACCACATTTTAAGTGACTAATCTTGTCGCTAACAAAATGAGTGGCAAAAGGAGAGATGCTGGTGGAAAGGGGAAGAGGCGTGTTGGAAAAGGAAAAAAAAGTTTGTGTCCATGGGGAAGGTGGCAAAGCTACATTAACATCTGCTGAAGATAAGCCATATTCCTGCAAAAGTAAGATGTTTACTACTTTCCATGGACAATCCAAAGTGCTCCCTTTTTTACGGACCCGAAAAACTGTAAGAAAGGTAGATGATGCACAAAAAAAGAACATGCTTGAATGGATCTCAAGTGCTCCAACAAGGGCCCTCTCCTCCACCCCAACTACCACATAAAAAAACCCCAGTCCTCTGAGTTGTCATCCCAATCACACTTGCTTTCTCCCAGCTCTCAAGTCTCCATCCGCCCTGCACAGTATGGTGTAACAGAGAGTCTGCAGAGCTGTTCAGTCACACTATAGCCTGGGAATCAGAGGTCTGCTCCCAAGCTACAGTGAGTACAGACCAGGAAATGGTCTGCAGTGATGCCCAGAACCTTTGTGACTCTGATTCAGGCCCTGATGACCAAGTTTATGAGCATAATGTAGACCCTCATTCCCAAACTGTAACACCTGTTGGTGGAGACAATGAGGAACATACTGATGACGATGAGACGCAAATACCAGATTGGGATGACAACTTAAATCAGTCAGGGCAGTAAGAGGCTAGGTCTGAGGGCGAGGGGAGTGCAAACACAACGCTGATGAAGTTCTAGATCCCACTTCCTGTCAACCCACAGTCAGGCACTTGAGGAGGTCAACAGAGGCGGTGGAGGAGGATGCAACTGACGACGAAGTTACTTTGCGCCTTCCTGGACAGAGTCGGAGTACTGGTAGCACGTCTACAACTGCATCCTCAGCCACCACTCTGCCTGTGAGCACAAGTCGGGGTGGCTCTGCAGGTTGCATGTCCTCTAAGACTTGCCTAGCCTGGTCCTTTTTTGACCTTGCAAAGGATCTCCCAAATCATGTGATCTGTAAAATTTGTTGGGAATCTTTAAGTAGAGGCAAAAAGCTTACCAGTTTTCAAACGTCTTCCATGAATCGTCACATGAATAACAAGCATAAATCCCTGCGGGAAGCTCACTGTGCTGCAATGCGGCCTAGCGTAGCGGGCCAACCACTGCCTGTCCCTTACAGTGCATCCGGGCGCTCTTCATCTTCTATGACTGTGGGGACAGCTGTCACACCTGGTTTTCCATGCACACCTTCCACCACTGTAACCGCAACAGGCAGTGTGTTTGGTACATCGTCAGTTGGTTTGGAAGGATAAACAAGTGCGGGTGTACAGCCCTCTCAGACATCGATAGCACCAACGTTGGATGAAGGCAACATCATGTCTCTGCCTGCACTTTCCTCACAAACCTGCATTTTTCCAGGGACACACTACTCACCACTGTCTACACACAGCAGCCAGATTTCTGTCCCTCTGATGTGGACAAATAAAAGGTCATTTCCTCCGACCCATGACAAAGCTAAGAGGTTGACTTTATCCCTCTGTAAGCCTTTGGCTATCAAAATGCTGCCTTTCTACCTGGTAGACACTTAGGATTTTCGAGACCTTATGTCCGTCGCTGTGCCCCAGTACCAGATGCCCAGTCGCCACTACTTCTCTAAGAAAGGTGTGCCTGCGCTACACCAGCATGTCGCACACAACATCACCGCTTCTTTGAGAAACTCTGTGTGTGAACAGGTGCATTTCACCACCGATACTTGGACCAGTAAGCATGGACAAGGGCGTTACATGTCGCTGACTGGGCACTGGGTAACTATGGTGATAGATGGAGAAGGGTCTGCTGAACAAGTCTTGCCGTCCCCACGACTTGTGCGTCAATCCTCTGTATGTTTAAGTTCCTTCAACGCTTCTGCCTCTTCAACCTCGTCTGGGTCCTCCACCTCTGCCCCAAGCCTGCATGGTCAGGCCACCAGCGTTGTAACTGCGCACAAGGAATCACGCACACCTCCTTACTATGCTGGCAGCAGAGCGCAATGGCACAAGGAGGTCTTTAGCTTGAAATGTCTTGGAAATAAGAGTCACACAGCGGCTGAGTTGTGGGCAGCTCTGCGGTCCGAGTTTCATAAATGGTTGTCTCCACTCAACCTGCAGCCTGGTAAGGCCATGTGCGACAATGCTGCAAACCTGGGTGCGGCCCTTCGCCTGGGCAAGGTGACACACGTGCCTTGTATGGCTCATGTGTTGAACCTTGTTGTCCAGCAATTTTTAACACACTATCTCGGCCTAGGTGGCCTTCTGCACAGGGCACGAAAACTGTCTGCTCACTTCCACCGTTCAACTGCCGCAGCTGACCGACTTGCATCGCTCCAGAAGTCTTTCGGCCTGCCGGTTCATCGCCTGAAATGCAATGTGCCGACACGCTGGAATTCGACTCTCCACATGTTACAGTGACTGTGGCAGCACTGCCGAGCACTGGTGCAATACGTCATGACGTATAGTCTGGGCCAACGAGATGCAGAGGTGGGGAAGATCAACCTCATGGAGTGGTCTCAGATCAAGGACCTATGCACCCTTCTGCACAGTTTTGACATGGCGACGAATATGTTTAGCGCTGACAATGCCATTATCAGCATGACAATTCCAGTCATTTTCATGCTGGAGCACACGCTAAACACTATACGGAGTCAGGGGGTGGGACAACAGGAAGGGGAGAAAGTACAGGATGATTCATATGCGCAAGGGATAACAAGCAACATCACCAAGGTCCAGACGTTCATCATCACCAAGGCGGCAGGCATGGGACGATGGGTGAGAGGGATTAACAAGGGCGCATGGTAGCAGGCAAAATGTTGAGGAAGGTGCAGGAGAACATGAAGAAATGGAGGACGAACTGTCCATGGACATGGAAGACTCAGCAGATGAGGGAGACCTTGGTCACATTTCAGTTGAAAGAGGTTGGGGGGAGATGTCAGAGGAAGAAAGAACGGTTAGCACCTCTATGCCACAAACACAGCAAGGACTTGGTCCACATGGATGCGCAAGACACATGAGCGCCTTCTTGCTGCACTACCTACAACATGACCCTCGGATTGTCAAAATTAGAAGTGATGATGACTACTGGGTTGACACACTATTAGATCCCCAGTACAAGTCCAAATTTTGTGAAATAATTCCAACCATAGAAAAGGACGCACATATGCAGGAGTATCAGCATAAGCTGTTACTCAATCTTAGCTCGGCTTTTCCACCAAACACCAGTGATGCACGGAGTGAATCTCCCAGTTGTAACTTGACAAACATGGGACGGTCTCGTCATCAACAGTCTAACCGTACCAGCAGCACCGTATCTGGTGCTGGTAACAGCAATTTTATTGAATCGTTTCATAATTTTTTTAGACCATCCTTTGCAAGGCCAACAGAGACAAGAAGTCTGACACATAGTCAACTGCTGCAGAGGATGATACAGGAGTATCTTCAAATGAACATCGATGCCATGACTTTGCCACTGGAGTCTTGCTCATTTTGGGCTTCAAATCTTGAAAAATGGCCTGAGCTCTCCACTTACGCCTTGGAGATCTTGTCGTGTCCAGCTGCCAGCGTTGTCTCAGAACGTGTCTTCAGTGCTGCTGGGTCTGTGCTGACAGATAAGTGCACACGTCTGTCCAGTGACAATGTGGACAGACTAACGTTCATCAAGATGAACAAGTCATGGATCCGCAAGGACTTTACTACTCCTGTGTCATCCGGGGGAGAGTAAAGGCTTGTGGATTTGGCATGTGCTTGATGCAAATGTACCTGTCAAGTTTGCAGCTGGGGCACAAGTGCTGCCACTGAAGGGGTGTCTGTGTGGCCCACTTTTTGGAATAAAAAGGGAGACTCTGCTTGGAGTCCCCCTGCTGTGTTTTTAAAAATGAGCCAAGATGAACAAGTCATGGTTCAGCAAAGACTTTGCTACCTATCCCTGTGTCATCCTGGGGACAGCTAAGGCTGGTGTATTTTTGAATGTGCTTGATGCAAATCTACCTGTGAAGTGTACAACAGGGGCACAAGTGCTGCCACTGAAGGGGTGTCTGTGTGGCCCAATTTTTTGAAAAAAAGGAGACTCTACTTGGAGTAACGCTTGCTGTGTTTTAAAAAATGATCCAAGATGAACAGATCTGGGATCACCAAAGACTTTGCTAGACCTTTCCTGGTGTCATCCTGGGGACAGTTAAGGCTGGCATATTTTTGAATGTGCTTGATGCAAATCAACACATCCAGTTTGCAACTGGGGCACAAGTGATGCCTCTGAAGTGGTGTGTGTGGCCCAATTTTTGGAAAAAAGGGAGACTCTGCTTGGAGTTCGCTTGCTGTGTTTTTAAAAATGAGCCAATATGACCAAGTCTTGATTTAGCAAGGACTTTGCTACCTACCCCGGTGTCATCCTGGGGACAGTTAAGGCTGGCGTATTTTTGAATGTGCTTGATGCAAATCAACACATCCATTTTGCAACTGGGGCACAAGTGCTGACACTGAAGTTGTGTCTGTGGGGCCCAGTTTTTGGAAAAAAGGGGAGACTCTGCTTGGAGTCCCCTTGCGTTGTTTTTAAAAATGAGCTAAGATGAACAAGTCATGGTTCAGCAAAGACTTTGCTACCTACCCCAGTGTCATCCTGGTGACAGTTAAGGCTGGCGTATTTTTGAATGTGCTTGATGCAAATCTACCTGTCCAGTTTGCAACTGGGGCACAAATGATGCCTCTGAAGTGGTGTGTGTGGCCCAATTTTTGGATAAAAGGGAGACTCTGCTTGGAGTTCGCTTGCTGTGTTTTTAAAAATGAGCCAAGATGACCAAGTCTTGGTTTAGCAAGGACTTTACTACCTACCCCGGTGTCATCCTGGGGACAGTTAAGGCTGGCGTATTTTTGAATGTGCTTGATGCAAATCAACACATCCAGTTTGCAACTGGGGCACAAGTGATGCCTCTGAAGCGGTGTGTGGCCCAATTTTTGGGAAAAAAGGAAGACTCTGCTTGGAGTCCGCTTGCTGTGTTTTTAAAAATGAGCCAAGATGACCAAGTCTTGGTTTAGCAAGGACTTTGCTACCTACCCCGGTGTCATCCTGGGGACAGTTAAGGCTGGCGTATTTTTCAATGTGCTTGATGCAAATCAACACATCCAGTTTGCAACTGGGGCACAAGTGATGCCACTGTAGTGGTGTGTGTGGCCCAATTTTTGGAAAAAAGGGTGACTCTACTTGGAGTCCCCCTGCTGTGTTTTTAAAAACGAGCCAAGATGAACAAGTCATGGTTCAGCAAAGACTTTGCTACCTACCCTAGTGTCATCCTGGGGACAGCTAAGGCTGAGAGTATTTTTGAATGTGCTTGATGCAAATCTACCTGTGAAGTGTACAACAGGGGCACAAGTGCTGCCACTGAAAGGGTGTCTGTGTGGCCCAATTTTTTGAAAAAAGGGAGACTCTGCTTGGAGTAACCCTTGCTGTGTTTTTAAAAATGATCAAAGATGAACAAGTCATGGTTCAGCAAAGACTTTGCTACCTACCCCGGTGTCATCCTGGGGACAGTTGAGGCTGGCGTATTTTTGAATGTGCTTGATGCAAATCAACCTATCCAGTTTGCAACTGGGGAACAAGTGCTGCCACTGAAGTGGTGTCTGTGGGGCCCAGTTTTTTGAAAAAAAGGGAGACTCTGCTTGGAGGCCCCTTGCGTTGTTTTTAAAAATGAGCTAAGATGAACAAGTCATGGTTCAGCAAAGACTTTGCTACCTACCCCGGTGTCATCCTGGGGACAGTTGAGGCTGGCGTATTTTTGAATGTGCTTGATGCAAATCAACCTATCCAGTTTGCAACTGGGGAACAAGTGCTGCCACTGAAGTGGTGTCTGTGGGGCCCAGTTTTTTGAAAAAAAGGGAGACTCTGCTTGGAGGCCCCTTGCGTTGTTTTTAAAAATGAGCTAAGATGAACAAGTCATGGTTCAGCAAAGACTTTGCTACCTACCCCGGTGTCATCCTGGTGACAGTTAAGGCTGGCGTATTTTTGAATGTGCTTGATGCAAATCTACCTGTCCAGTTTGCAACTGGGGCACAAGTGATGCCACTGAAGTGTTGTCTGTGGGGCCCAATTTTTGGGAAAAAAGGGAGACTCTGCTTGGAGTTTCCTTGCTGTGTTTTACATGATTTTAGAAGGGCATGCCATGCCTATATCTGTGTCTCCTCCTCTTTTTCCTCGTCCAGCTGTTTAGTTTTCGCATGGGTATTTGTCCTTGTCACTTTCCCATGTGTTTGTGTTGTCTTGGGAGTTGTTTGTCACCTTTTGGACACCTTTGAGGGTATTTTCCAGGTGTTTTTAGGTGTTTGTGATTGCCTTCCATTGTTTTCAATGGGGTTCGAGAGGTTCTTCGAACGGTTCGTCGAACGGGGCACCGTTCGACGAACCGAACCGAACTTGAACTCTAGGGGGGTGGCTCATCTCTACCCAACACTAAAGGCCCCGTTACACGCAACGGCGGATCTAACGATATATTGCCGGGCTCACGGATTCCGTGATGCACATCCGGCATTGTTAGCAACATCGTTGCGTGTGACAGCAAGGAACGAGTGTTAACGATGGAAAATACTCACCTTATCGTCCATCGTTAACACATCGTTCCTTTTTAAAAAAATCGTTAATTGTTGCAAGATACAAGTTGTTCGTTGTTCCCGAGGCAGCACACATCGCTAAGTGTGACACCTCGGGAACGACGAACTGCAGCTTACCTGCGGCCTCCGGCAATGCGGAAGGAAGGAGGTGGGTGGTATGTTACATCCCGCTCATCTCCGCCCCTCTGCTTCTATTGGGCGGCCGCTTAGTGACGCCGCACGACCCTCCCCCTTAGAAAGGAGGCAGTTTGCTGGCAACAGCAACGTTGCTAGGCAGGTAACGTGTGTGACGGCTCCAAACGATTTTGTGCGCCCCTGGCAGCGATTTGACCAGACACCAGACCAGACCAGACATGTGTGACCGTCGCACAAACGACGGGGGCGGGTGCTTTCACCAGCGATATCGCTAGCAATATCGTTGTGTGTAACACCCCCTTTAGTCAGCAGGGAGGTTGTCCATTACAAAACAAGAAATCAGTTCAGAATGCAGAGACTCGATCACCAGAGTAAACTTTTCTGTAGCAAACCGAAAGCAGTTTAGAGATAACGGTGTTTTATCAATTGCATGGAGTTGGATAGGTCTATCTAACCTCACTGTCCCTAACTCTAATCTTTGAAAACACCTAGAGTCAATGAAGTTCATAGCAGACCCACAATCAACAAAGGCAGTAGTTGACCAGACCGACTCCTTGACCCGGAGGGCAACGTTTAGAAGTATCTTATTGGAGGAGAGGAAAGGTACCTGATAGTCTGGGCAACCTACTCGGCCATTACCCAGACTTAGAGGTTTCCCGACGACTGTTTAGCGGGGGGGCAAGCTGGGCAGTCCTTCCTCCAGTGTCCATGGTGTCCACAATAGAAACACAGCTTGAGATCCCGGCGTCTTCTCCTCTCTTTCTCGTCTGGACTGACGGCTCAAACTTCCATGTGCTCCGTAGCTGGCAAAGGAGGCGTCCTAGGTAGAGTGGGAGGAATGTCACTCATGGTACCCCTTCTTTCCTGTAATCTACGGTCCATGCGAACTGCCTCTGTCATTGCTTCTTTCAAGGTACTGGGAGGAGGGTGCAGAGCCAAGGCATCTTTCAGTGAGTCCGAAAGACCTCTCCGGAACTGGCACCTGAGTGCAGAATCATTCCACCATGCCTCAGTGGACCACTGCCGAAACTCAGAACAATATTGCTCAGCAGTGTGATTCCCCTGAGTGAGACACATAATCCTGTCCTCAGCCACCCGTACTCAGTCTGGTTTCATCGTATATCACCCCAAGGGAGTCAAAGAAGCGGTCAACCGTATGTCGTTCTGGGGCCGAAGGGGGTAGGGAAAACGCCCAGGCCGACATAAAGATCCCCACCTGCTGAGTCTAGTCCCCTGAGGACCAAGGTCAGAGAGTGAAAAGAAGTTGGCAGCTCTCTCTAAATGTCCGGATTAGGTTTTTCTCCCCAGAGAATTTATCGGGGAGCATCACCGTGGGTTCGGGAGTGTTAAGTTGGACATCAGTGGGACTATGGCGACCCGCATTTTGTAAGGTAGATGCCCCTAAGGTGACCCTCGCGGAGGCGGAGACCTCACTCTGCAGCATATTATGTGAAGCTACCAGGGTGTGATGCTCTGCAGCCAAATCCTGAATCAACTGAGTGAGGTTGGCCACTTGCTCACACAAAGTACTAAGTGGGTCCATTATAGTATTCCTCAAATGCATAGAAGGATCCCACTACCAAAGTAACTGGCATTAAATTCCTATGGGAAAACTAATGCCTATTTGGGGCCAGCTATACTGTCAAGCTGCCACCAGGGAGAGCCGGATCTCTGCAGCAGAAGACACTACACAGAGCAACGAGAACCAGGAAGTAAATACACAGTGTTCTCATACACTGCCTCACAGCACAGCTGAGAAGCAGAGATGCGGGGCATGCGAGGAATAGTCAGACAGGCTGGGTCAAACACAGTACAGCAGAAACAGGACCGGAGGAACGAGCAGAAGCGAAGTCAAAGTCAGGCCAAGGTCAGTACCAAAGGAAGCAACCTAGTGGGGAAGTAGGAGAGGGGACAGAGGACAGGAGGGACGACCAGGGGACGGAACACAGACAAGGGCACGGGGGCACAGGAACAGACAGATCAGGATATCAGTCACAGGACCAGCAATCACAGGCAAAGCAGTGCTAAGCTTATAGCCGGCGCTGGATCACTGGAAATGTCAGCTTTGAAGGCATCCAGGCTCCGGAAGTGAGGCTCGGGAGAAGGCTCCACCCCCTAGCCATGTAGACGGGGAAGCGAACCATGACACAATATAAGCATCATCAATGGAATATCTGTGGAGATTTGAAAGTGATCGGTCTGCTAATGGGAATGCAAGGAGGTTTTGCAAAATATTGTTGCTTCTTGTGTTTATGGGACAGTAGAAATACAGTAGAGCATTATGTTCAACATGATTGGGGACAGAGAAACCTCTATGTTCCAGGTAGAGACAATGTTCACACATAATCCTTTAGTTATTCCAACAAAAAAGATTTCTTCCTCCACTACATACAGTTAGGTCCAGAAATATTTGGACAGTGACACAATTTTCGCGAGTTGGGCTCTGCATGCCACCACATTGGATTTGAAATGAAACCTCTACAACAGAATTCAAGTGCAGATTGTAACGTTTAATTTGAAGGTTTGAACAAAAATATCTGATAGAAATTGTAGGAATTGTACACATTTCTTTACAAACACTCCACATTTTAGGAGGTCAAAAGTAATTGGACAAATAAACCAAACCCAAACAAAATATTTTTATTTTCAATATTTTGTTGCGAATCCTTTGGAGGCAATCACTGCCTTAAGTCTAGAACCCATGGACATCACCAAACGCTGGGTTTCCTCCTTCTTAATGCTTTGCCAGGCCTTTACAGCCGCAGCCTTCAGGTCTTGCTTGTTTGTGGGTCTTTCCGTCTTAAGTCTGGATTTGAGCAAGTGAAATGCATGCTCAATTGGGTTAAGATCTGGTGATTGACTTGGCCATTGCAGAATGTTCCACTTTTTTGCACTCATGAACTCCTTGGTAGCTTTGGCTGTATGCTTGGGGTCATTGTCCATCTGTACTATGAAGCGCCGTCCGATCAACTTTGCGGCATTTGGCTGAATCTGGGCTGAAAGTATATCCCGGTACACTTCAGAATTCATCCGGCTACTCTTGTCTGCTGTTATGTTATCAATAAACACAAGTGACCCAGTGCAATTGAAAGCCATGCATGCCCATGCCATCACGTTGCCTCCACCATGTTTTACAGAGGATGTGGTGTGCCTTGGATCATGTGCCGTTCCCTTTCTTCTCCAAACTTTTTTCTTCCCATCATTCTGGTACAGGTTGATCTTTGTCTCATCTGTCCATAGAATACTTTTCCAGAACTGAGCTGGCTTCATGAGGTGTTTTTCAGCAAATTTAACTCTGGCCTGTCTATTTTTGGAATTGATGAATGGTTTGCATCTAGATGTGAACCCTTTGTATTTACTTTCATGGAGTCTTCTCTTTACTGTTGACTTAGAGACAGATACACCTACTTCACTGAGAGTGTTCTGGACTTTAGTTGATGTTGTGAACAGGTTCTTCTTCACCAAAGAAAGTAAGCGGCGATCATCCACCACTGTTGTCATCCGCGGACGCCCAGGCCTTTTTGAGTTCCCAAGCTCACCAGTCAATTCCTTTTTTCTTAGAATGTACCTGACTGTTGATTTTGCTACTCCAAGCATGTCTGCTATCTCTCTGATGGATTTTTTCTTTTTTTTAAGCCTCAGGATGTTCTGCTTCACCTCAATTGAGAGTTCCTTAGACCGCATGTTGTCTGGTCACAGCAACAGCTTCCAAATGCAAAACCACACACCTGTAATCAACCCCAGACCTTTTAACTACTTCATTGATTACAGGTTAACGAGGGAGACGCCTTCAGAGTTAATTGCAGCCCTTAGAGTCCCTTGTCCAATTACTTTTGGTCCCTTTAAAAAGAGGAGGCTATGCATTACAGAGCTATGATTCCTAAACCCTTTCTCCGATTTGGATGTGAAAACTCTCATATTGCAGCTGGGAGTGTGCACTTTCAACCCATATTATATATATAATTGTATTTCTGAACATGTTGTAAACAGCTAAAATAACAAAACTTGTGTCACTGTCCAAATATTTCTGGACCTAACTGTATAAAGTTGTGATTGATTAAAAACTTTGTAAAAGTCATGGCAAAGACAAATTCACAAGGGTTCTAGTACAGTTCACAGAAATTCTCCAGCATTTCACCAGCAAAACTGAAGGAAGGGGTATTTGTTGATCCTCAGATCAGAGAGCTTATGAGAGATGATGTGATTGAAGGAACGCTAACCTGCGATGATTACAAAAAATATTTTTTTGCAGACCTGTGATTATCTAAGCGCAGTATTGTATCATTTTATATATATCATGCATCCTAATGTTATTTATCTTACTCAAGATTGAATTATATTATGGCCTTACACTTCATTTTATGCGATTTATTGGAGATTGTTTGGTTCTATAGTAACACTGTAACACTAGGGATAATCTAAAAGTTGTCTTATCCATATATATTTTTATACTAGTTCTGTGACCAGGTCTCCTGACTACAAGGCACTTTTGCTGATTCTTAATCATTTATATTTCAATATTAACCCCTTCACCATCCGGCGATTTTCCATTTTCATTTTCATTTTTTCCTCCCCTTCTCACAAAAGCCATAACATTTTATGTTTCCATCCACATACAGTAGCTGTAAGAGAGATTATTTTTTGCTGGACAAGTTTTACTTTTCAATTAAACCATTAATTTGACCATGTAATATACTGGAAAGTGGGAACAAAATTCCAAGTGTGGTGAAATAGCAAAACAAATGCAATTCCATAATTGTTTTTATTTTTTTTTACTAAGTTCACTATATGGTAAAATTGACTTGGCAATATGACAAAGTCAAGTGAGGCAGAGCTTCCTAAGTGTCAATGGTCGGGATCACTGTTATTTTATTCAGAGACCACAGATAAAGTCCGTCAAGTAGACATGAAATTCAATACTAAGAAGTCCGGCACATCCTTGTAATAGAAAGATAAAATTTAGTTCTCTTAATTTAACACATGGATTAAAACATGGCGCTAATTTACATACCACACTTGGCCCTGACGCTTTTCCGAAACAGACTGCACCCTTAGTCATAGGATAAAACAATGAAGTACTGGTGAGTATTTAAGTCAGTGAACAACCAATCACAAAACTCTATACATATAGATTAGTTCATATATGTGAAATACAAATTGATAGTTAATAAATATAATACAGATTATTTCTATTATTTATGCCATTAGGGAACTTTAATTTTAATGTAAGGATCCAGTATGCTTCTCTGAGGGCGAAGCACTTTTGCCAGTTTTCTCCTCTATTAGGGCAATGAACTACATTCCAGAGCATAAAAGGAAAATGAAGATGAATCACCTGTGTGGACTGAAACAAAGTGTTTTGAGGCTCCTGAATATTAAGAATTATTTCTGTTAATGTTGGAAATATGTTCCGCAGTACGTTTCTTTACCTTGAGTGGAGTGTAACCTATATAATTCATTTCACAGCTAGAACAGTCTATACAATAGATAACAACTGTTTCGCAGTTTATCAAAGATTTTTTATAAAATAAAATCATAATGCCTCAAATCACTCTCTTATTATTCTGGCATTTGGTAAATATAAATAAGTTTGGTTCTTAATTGACCTAAATTCCAGAAAAGATAGTATTTCCTTCAGGAAATTATTACAAATACACATTTTATTATACACATGTTTATTTCCTTTGTGTATATTGGAATAACACAAAATAAAACAGAGAAGCAAATTGGACATAATTTCACACATAACTCCAAAAGTGGGCCAGACAAAATGATTGGCAAACTTAACTTAATATTTGGTTGCACACCCTTTGGAATAAATAACTGCAATCAATCATTTCCTATAACCATCAACAAGTTTCTTACACATCTGAACTGAAATTTTGGACCACTCTTCTTTTGCAAACTGCTCTAGGTCTCTCATATTTGAAAGGCACCATCTCCCAACAGCAATTTTAAGATTTCTCCACAGGTGTTCAATGGGATTTAGATCCACTTCAGTACTCTCTGGCGTTGTCCTTCCACCCATTTTTGAGGGCTCTTTCAAGTATGTTTGAGGTAATTGTCCTGCTGGAAGACTCATGACCTAGGAAGCAAACCCAGCTGTCTGACACTGGACTCTACATTGTGCCCCAAAATCCTTTGGTAATCTTCAGATGTCATGATGCCTTGCACACAGTCAAAGCACCCAGTGCCAGAGGCAGTAAAACAACCCAAAAACATCTTTGAGACTCCACCATATTTGACTATAGGTAGTGTATTATTTTCTTTGTAGGCCTCATTGCATTTTTGGTAAACAGTAGAAAACTATATTTTGGTCTTATCTGTCCACAAGACATTTTCCCTCAGGGCAATTTTCCATTTTTTGTTTTGTTTTTTTTTGCTCCCCTTCTTCCAAGAGCCATAACTGTTTTATTTTACTGTCAGTCTTGTGATATGAGGGCTTGTTTTTTGCGGAACAAGTTGTACTTTTCAATGAAACCATGAGTTTTACCAATGGGGCGAATAGGAGTGATTTGAATATTTATTTATTTTATTTTTTGAAAACTTTTTTTTTTTTACCTTTTTAGTTTTACTAGTCCCCTTATAGGATCAGGAGTCTGATCGCTGATTCATATCTGTTGATCAATACTGCAGAGCTGTTATCAGCAGAACTGCTGTTTTCCTGTTGCACCTGCTGCTCTGCCGGCTGTAACAGGAACTATATCATGATAGTGATAGTAGTCATCACATAATGCATTGCTACCATGGCAACCATCGGATCCCTGTGATCGTGTCACAGGGCCTCCAATCTCTGATGGCGGCGTGGAAAAGCGATTTCCCCACCGCGGCCATTTAACGGTTAACAGGCGCAGATGAATTGCGGATCCACCTGAGACTGTTAGCTGGTCCTGCTGGAAAATGAAATTTCCATCTCCAAAAAGCTTGTCAGCAGAGGGAAGTATGAAGTGCTTTAAAATTTCCTGGTAGACAGCTGCACTGACTTTGGTCTTGATAAAACACAGTGGACCTACACCAGCAGATGACATGGCTTCCCAAACCATCACTGATTGTGGAAACTTCACACTAGACCTCAAACAGCTTGGATTGTGTGCCTCTCCACTCTTCCTTCCGACTCTGTGATCTTGATTTCCAAATGAAATGCAAAATTTACTTTAATCCAAAAACAATACCTTGGATCACTGAGCAACAGTCCAGTTCCTTTTCTCCTTGGCCAAGGTAACATGCTTCTTGCATTGTCTATTGATCATGAGCGGCTTACCTTAAGGAGTGGAACACTTGTAGCCCATGTCCTGATATGTCTGTGTGTGGTGGCTCTTGAAGCACTGACTCCAGCAGCAGTCCACTCCTTGTGAATCTCCCCCAAATTTTTGAATGACCATCTTAACAATCCTATCAAGGCTGCGGTTATCCCGGTTGCTTGTGCACTTTTTTTCTACCACACTTTTTCCTTCCACTCAACTCTCCATTACTGTGCTTGGATACAGCAGTCTGTGAACAGACAGCTTCTTTAGCAATGACCTTTTGTGGCTTACCCTCCTTGTGGAGTGTGTCAATGACTCCCTTCTGGACACCTATCAACTTAGTAGTCTTACCCATGATTGTGTAGCTTAAACGCTTAGGAAGCTGTTGCAGGTGTTTTGTGGTAATTATTCAAATTTTCTGAGATAATGACTTTTGAGTTTTACGTTGGCTGTAAGCCATAATCATCAACATTAACAGAAATAAACACTTGAAATATATCACTCTGTTTGTAGTGACTATATAATACAGTGTGTCCACCCATATCCTGTCCACCGCCATTAACTTGAGAATGGTGGCAGCTATAGGCATAGAAGTGGTGTCTAGGTATAGTAAAGTAGCCATGCGCTACGCAATGAAACCACCTATAGCGCCACCTGGTGGAAAACAACAGAGTTAGCATTTTTATCTCGAAAACAGAACAAGATCGAGAAAAAAGTGAATTACAAAGTTGTAGGGCATCATCAATTCAATACGAATTGACACATTGCATACAGAAATGCTATGATTAGAACGTGTAAAACTCACAAGGCTGCGGACGCGAAGCGATACCTCATGGAGACCTTCCTACAAGTCATTGGGTATGGTGGCTGCGTGGAGTGGGCTCCACACTCACCTGACCTGACCCCATTGGACTTCTTTCTGTGAAGTCATATCACACAGCAGCTGTATGCGACCCCTCCACCAACATTGCAGGACCTACGACGACATATTACAGATGCTTGTGCAAAGGTGTCACCTACCATATTGCACAACATGCAGCAAGATACAGTATGCTGTCCAGAGTCCAGATGTGCATTGCAGCTGACGGTGGCCATATGCGTGACCAGCATTCAATGTTTTGGGGAGTAATGGGTTTCATATCATAGCATTTCTGTATGCAAGGTATCGATTCGTATTGAATTGATGATGCCCTACAATTTTGTAATTCACCTTTTTTCTCTATCTCGTTCTGTTTTCGAGATAAAAATGCTAACTCCGTTGTTTTCCACCAGGTGGCACTATAGGTGGTTTCACTGTGTAGCGCATGGCTACTTTGCTATACCTAGACACCACTTCTATGCCTATAGCTGCCACCGTTCTCAAGTTAATGGCGGTGAACAGGATATGGGTGGACACACTGTATATGCGTTTCCCTTTTTGTATTGAATTACTGAAATAAATTAACTTTTTGATGATAATGTAATTTATTGAGATGCTCCTGTATATATTATATACTGTATATATACAGTTAGGTCCAGAAATATTTGGACAGTGACACAATTTTCGCGAGTTGGGCTCTGCATGCCACCACATTGGATTTGAAATGAAACCTCTACAACAGAATTCAAGTGCAGATTGTAACGTTTAATTTGAAGGTTTGAACAAAAATATCTGATAGAAATTGTAGAAATTGTATACATTTCTTTACAAACACTCCACATTTTAGGAGGTCAAAAGTAATTGGACAAATAAACCAAAACCAAAAAAAAAATTTTTATTTTCAATATTTTGTTGCGAATCCTTTGGAGGCAATCACTACCTTAAGTCTGGAACCCATGGACATCACCAAACGCTGGGTTTCCTCCTTCTTAATGCTTTGCCAGGCCTTTACAGCCGCAGCCTTCAGGTCTTGCTTGTTTGTGGGTCTTTCCGTCTTAAGTCTGGATTTGAGCAAGTGAAATGCATGCTCAATTGGGTTAAGATCTGGTGATTGACTTGGCCATTGCAGAATGTTCCACTTTTTTGCACTCATGAACTCCTGGGTAGCTTTGGCTGTATGCTTGGGGTCATTGTCCATCTGTACTATGAAGCGCCGTCCGATCAACTTTGCAGCATTTGGCTGAATCTGGGCTGAAAGTATATCCCGGTACCCTTCAGAATTCATCCAGCTACTCTTGTCTGCTGTTATGTCATCAATAAACACAAGTGACCCAGTGCCATTGAAAGCCATGCATGCCCATGCCATCACGTTGCCTCCACCATGTTTTACAGAGGATGTGGTGTGCCTTGGATCATGTGCCGTTCCCTTTCTTCTCCAAACTTTTATCTTCCCATCATTCTGGTACAGGTTGATCTTGGTCTCATCTGTCCATAGAATACTTTTCCAGAACTGAGCTGGCTTCATGAGGTGTTTTTCAGCAAATTTAACTCTGGCCTGTCTATTTTTTGAATTGATGAATGGTTTGCATCTAGATGTGAACTCTTTGTATTTACTTTCATGGAGTCTTCTCTTTACTGTTGACTTAGAGACAGATACACCTACTTCACTGAGAGTGTTCTGGACTTCAGTTGATGTTGTGAACGGGTTCTTCTTCACCAAAGAAAGTATGCGGCGATCATCCACCACTGTTGTCATCCGTGGACGCCCAGGCCTTTTTGAGTTCCCAAGCTCACCAGTCAATTCCTTTTTTCTCAGAATGTACCCGACTGTTGATTTTGCTACTCCAAGCATGTCTGCTATCTCTCTGATGGATTTTTTCTTTTTTTTCAGTCTCAGGATGTTCTGCTTCACCTCAATTGAGAGTTCCTTAGACCGCATGTTGCCTGGTCACAGCAACAGCTTCCAAATGCAAAACCACACACCTGTAATCAACCCCAGACCTTTTAACTACTTCATTGATTACAGGTTAACGAGGGAGACGCCTTCAGAGTTAATTGCAGCCCTTAGAGTCCCTTGTCCAATTACTTTTGGTCCCTTAAAAAAGAGGAGGCTATGCATTACAGAGCTATGATTCCTAAAGCCTTTCTCCGATTTGGATGTGAAAACTCTCATATTGCAGCTGGGAGTGTGCACTTTCAGCCCATATTATATATATAATTGTATTTCTGAACATGTTTTTGTAAACAGCTAAAATAACAAAACTTGTGTCACTGTCCAAATATTTCTGGACCTAACTGTATATACTGTATATATATATCACCCCTGCGATACCAGGTGCCACAAATGCAACCCGTGAAAGCCCAAACCCCGGAATACCCATGCCTGCAAGTACACCAGCACCTTCAGATACACAACCCCAAAACCAGACTGGGCGACTGCCTAGTAACAGGTAAAAGGGGAGGGCACTGATTGGATCGTAGCCACCCAACTTGTAGGGAGAGACCCAGTGAGGGGGAGGGGTGAGTGGTCATTTGGGAGTTGGAGGAAAGAAGAGAGAGAAGTCAAGGGTGTGTGAAGTGTGAAGTAGCGAGTCGAGTGAGGAAGCAAGAAGGAGAGGGGTGAAGTAGTAGAAAGTGGAAAGTACAGAAACTGAGCTGAAGAACCACCAGAGTGCTGTAAAAGGAGTGAGGGACTGTGGAGTATGGAACCAGGACTCCAGGCACCGCGGGTTACCTGTGGAAGCGTCAGACTGCAGGAACCACGGGAGACCTGTGGAAGTCTGGAACCAAGGCTCACAGTACTCAGCACAAGGCAGGGTGCAGACCCTAGGACAGTGGGACACTTTATGGAGAGCTGTTAACTCTGCCGAGCGAGAAGATCTCCAGGGTTCATTGCCAACTCAAAAATTCTGAAGCACAAGCAGCAAAGAGGGGACTGGGGACTGAACCCCTTAAATTGTCCAAGCTACTTGCATTAGGGCCAAGGCTAAAGAAAAGGGACTTCCAAGTAGCTCCAAGCCACGGGAGTCTAACCACAATGAGTGTGCATGGAGGACAGCCAACCCAGGTCACAGCTGGCGCGGAGAACAAGGGGAGCGGGTACACCGGGAACTGACACCCGCGGATTCAAGTACCACCGTAAAATAAAGGAAAGTGGAAACTGCAACACTCGTGTGGACTGTGTTCTTGATCATTCCGTGCACTCACACAGACGGTTCCCCAGTACTACCCCCATCATTCACTGCTGGGGCCTGTCCCTGCTTGTGAAGGGCTGCAAACATCCAGGCTGCATCACTCCACCAGCCCCAGCAGAAACCTGCAGTGGCGGCCTCAAATAATCTGGCCGCACACTGCAAGTGGCGTAGTCAAGAACTCTTTTATTATTTTCTTTTATTGTTATTATTTTCTTCCCCTTTCTTTTCCGGGGGAAGGCACCCCAAGGGCCATAGTACCGGGCCGCGACGATGACTGACCCCACTGCGCACCACGGGCCCGAGACAGAGTACCCCACAGCCCTGGGGCGTCACATATATATGTGTATATATATATATATATATATATATACAGTGCCTTGCAAAAGTATTTGGCCCCCTTGAATTTTTCAACCTTTTCCCACATTTCAGGCTTCAAATATAAGATAACAAATATATTGTTCTGGTGAAGAATCAACAACAAGTGGGACACAATTGTGAAGTTGAACAAAATTTATTGCTTATTTTAAACTTTTATAAGAAATAATAAACTGAAAATTGGGGCGTGCAATATTATTCGGCCCCTTTGAGTTAATACTTTGTAGCGCCACCTTTTGCTGCGATTACAGCTGCAAGTCGCTTGGGGTATGTCTCTATCAGTTTTGTACATTGAGAAACTGAAATTCTTGCCCATTCTTCCTTTGCAAACAGCTGGAGCTGAGTGAGGTTGGATGGAGAGTGTTTGTGAACAGCAGTTTTCAGCTCTTTCCACAGATTCTCGATTGAATTCAGGTCTGGATTTTGACTTGGCCATTCTAACACCTGGATACGTTTATTTGTGAACCATACCATTGTAGATTTTGCTTTATGTTTTGGATCATTGTCTTGTTGAAAGACAAATCTCTGATCTCTGTACTAGTCTCAGGTCTTTTGCAGACTCTAACAGGTTTTCTTCAAGAATGGTCCTATATTTGGCTCCATCCATCTTCCCATCAATTTTAATCATTTTCCTGTCTCTGCTGAAGAAAAGCAGGCCCAAACCATGATGCTGCCACCATTATGTTTGACAGTGGGGATGGTGTGTTCAGGGGGATGAGCTGTGTTGCTTTTACGTCAAACATATCATTTGGCATTGTGCCCAAAAAGTTCGATTTTGGTTTCATCTAACTAGAGCACCTTCTTCCACATGTTTGGTGTGTCTCCCAGGTGGCTTGTGGCAAACTTTAAACAAAACACTTTATATGGATATCTTTGAGAAATGGCTTTCTTCTTGCCACTCTTCCATTAAGGCCAGAATTGTGTAGTGTACGACTGATTGTTGTCCAATGGACATACTCTCCCACCTCAGCTGTAGATCTCTGCAGTTCATCCAGGGTGATCATGGGCCTCTTCGCTGCATCTCTGATCAGTCTTCTCCTTGTTTGAGATGAAAGTTTGGATGGCCGGCCAGGTCTTGGTAGATTTGCAGTGGTATGATACTCCTTCCATTTCAATATGATCGCTTGCACAGTGCTTCTTGGGATGTTTAAAGTTGTGGAAATCTTTTTGTAACCAAATCCGGCTTTAAACTTCTCCACAACAGTATCACGGACCTGCCTGTTGTGTTCCTTGGTCTTCATGATGCTATCTGCGCTTTAAACAGAACACTGAAACTATCACAGAGCAGGTGCATTTACACGGAGACTTGATTACATACAGGTGACGTATATTTTTCATCATCAGTCATTTAAGACAACATTGGATCATGGATCATTCAGAGATCCTCAATGAACTTCTGGAGTGAGTTTGCTGCACTGAAAGTAAAGGGGCCGAATAATATTGCACATCCCAATTCTTAGTTTATTCATTTTTACAAAAGTTTAAAATAAGCAATAAATTTCGTTCAACTTCACAATTGTGTCCCACTTGTTGTTGATTCTTCACCATAACATTAAAATTTGTATCCTTATGTTTGAAGCCTGAAATGTGGGAAAAGGTTGAAAACCTCAAGGGGGCCGAATACTTTCACAAGGCACTGTATGTGTGTAATTAAATGCATTTTATTGTGATTTTATGTGGTGATATACCAACACTAAGTATTTGTCAAGTGGAAAGGGAATGGTACATGGTTTTCTCAAAACTGTGACTTGGATTTGTAATTAGCCACCCTTGATTCAATACTTTGTAGGACCACCTTTTGCTGCAGTTACTGCTGCAAGTCTTTTGGTTTCTGTCTTAATCTGCTTTGCACATTTAGAGGCTGACATTTTTGCCCATTCTTCTTTGCAAAATAACCGTAGCTCATTGAGATTGGATGGAGAGAGTCTGTAAACAGCAAATTTAAGTCTTGGCACAGATTCACAGTAGGACTAGGTCTGGACTTTTTCTGGGCCATTCAAACACATTAACATAAACCATTCCATTGTAGCGCTAATAGTATGTTTAGGGCCGCTATCCTGCTGGAAGGTGAACCCATACTAAAATTTCAAGTCTTTTTCAGCCTCTTATAAATTTTGCAAAATAGCTCTAGCCTAGTGAGATTAGATGGAGAGCCTCCGTGAACAGCAATTTTTAATTCTTGTTACAGATTCTCAATGGGATTTAGGTCTGGCGTTTGACTGGGCCAAATAAACACATGACTATGCTTTGATCTAAACCAGTTTATTGTAGCTTTGGCAGGATGTTTAGGGTTATTAGTAGTGTTTGAGGATCGGGGAACGAGCCTTATATACTTTGCACCTCTATATAGCTATAGGCTGGGGACAATACTGAATGAGCATGTCGCCCCTTTAAGAGGCGAGAAGCACTTGAGATTGTGATCTAATGACATTGTTAGTAGACCTGTGCGACGTGAACAGGCTCTGAACCATAGGGGACGCAGAAGGAGCAGGGGAGCGAGCAGGCCAGCCGCAGTAGTGAAAACGTCGGCAACTTTGGAGGGGGCAGTGAGAGACACCGGCATTATTCTGACATTGAGCACAGCCATATTCACACTCAAATTGTTGTTCAAGGTATGCTTACATCCCACAAGATGCACACCTGGTGGCATTGTGCATGGAGCAAATACTAAATGGGGATAAACAGAACAGATAAAAGCCGAAATACAATGGAAAACACCAAACTATGGTCTTCTGTTAATCTATGATATTGTGTTTAACAATGCACTTATTTGCAGCCCCTGCACTTAAAATGCAGCCTCCTGCTTCACTCAGCAGCCCTCACATTGCGTTACTGGAATATGTAGTTCTCCAGTTGTTGGCTCAATCTGCTACTTCAGGGTCCAAATATTTTGTTCCTGTTTACCTAAGATTACATCTGTTGCAGGAATTTTATGTTTCTGTCTTGAGTGGTCACCCTGGGGTCACAGCTACTCAGAAAGCTATTGCTAGACTCTTTTGGTGTCATCCATGCTTAATGATATTAAAAAAATGAATTTCCGCTTGTGAAATTAGTTTATGAGTAGTGATGAGCGAGCATGCTTGTCACTACTCGGTACTCGCACGAGTATCACTGTACTCGGGCTGCTCGGCGGGGACCGAGTAATCTCGCGATACTCGTGCTTTACTCGTGGTCTTCATTTCTGCATGTTGGCGCTCTTTTGAGAGCCAGCCCTCATGCAGGGATTGGCTGGCAGACCACTGCAATGCCACAGCCCTGTTAGTTGTGGAATTGCAGTGATTGGCCGGCCTGCACAGCGTCACCGAGCCTTTATATCGGCCGGCGCGCTGTGCTCTGCTCACAGCTATTCTGACAGTGAGTGTAGGGAGAGTGTCGCTGATTCAGGGAAAGCTTTGCGGCCCTTTATAGCTTTTTCAGTTGCAGGGCTGCAAACAGTGTGACCAAAAGTCCTTCTCAGGACTATTCTAGTTGTATACAGGCAGGCAGGGTATAGCCAGGTCGGAGTACAGTAGCAGAGTCCTTCTCAGGACTATTGTTGCTATATACAGGCAGGGTATAGCCAGGTCTGAATACAGGCTAGTGACCAAAAGAGTCCTTGTCAGGACTATTGTAGCAGTATACAGGCAGGCAGGCAGGCAGGGTAGTGGTGACCGTATACCAGCCTTCATATCTGGGGCTGGTGTACACAGTGTAAAACAGTCCAGATAGTGTCTGACTTGTCTGTACTGTAATTGTCGCTCCCCAAAAAAACCTGTTAGTAGGTTATTATTGCGTCCGTGCTTGGTTTTTAAAACCGCACGTGTGTGCCTGTTGGTGGCAGCGTACAGGTGCACTGGTGTGCGTTTACCAAACTATTATATAACGCACAAGTGTAGTGTATAATACACGTCAGTCAGCAGTGGCTGATAGTGTCAGAGTTCTTAATTTTTGCTCCTAAAACCTGTGTTAGGTTATTATTGCGTCCGTGCTTGGTTTTTAAAACCGCACGTGTGTGCCTGTTGGTGGCAGCGTACAGGTGCACTGGTGTGCGTTTACCAAACTATTATATAACGCACAAGTGTAGTGTATAATACACGTCAGTCAGCAGTGGCTGATAGTGTCAGAGTTCTTAATTTTTGCTCCTAAAACCTGTGTTAGGTTATTATTGCGTCCGTGCTTGGTTTTTAAAACCGCACGTGTGTGCCTGTTGGTGGCAGCGTACAGGTGCACTGGTGTGCAATTTCCAGAAACTTTGATATAACGCACAAGTAGTGAATATACACGTCAGTCAGCAGTGGCTGATAGTGTCAGAGTTCTTAATTTTTGCTCCTAAAACCTGTGTTAGGTTATTATTGCGTCCGTGCTTGGTTTTTAAAACCGCACGTGTGTGCCTGTTGGTGGCAGCGTACAGGTGCACTGGTGTGCAATTTCCAGAAACTTTGATATAACGCACAAGTAGTGAATATACACGTCAGTCAGCAGTGGCTGATAGTGTCAGAGTTCTTAATTTTTGCTCCTAAAACCTGTGTTAGGTTATTATTGCGTCCGTGCTTGGTTTTTAAAACCGCACGTGTGTGCCTGTTGGTGGCAGCGTACAGGTGCACTGGTGTGCGTTTACCAAACTATTATATAACGCACAAGTGTAGTGTATAATACACGTCAGTCAGCAGTGGCTGATAGTGTCAGAGTTCTTAATTTTTGCTCCTAAAACCTGTGTTAGGTTATTATTGCGTCCGTGCTTGGTTTTTAAAACCGCACGTGTGTGCCTGTTGGTGGCAGCGTACAGGTGCACTGGTGTGCAATTTCCAGAAACTTTGATATAACGCACAAGTAGTGAATATACACGTCAGTCAGCAGTGGCTGATAGTGTCAGAGTTCTTAATTTTTGCTCCTAAAACCTGTGTTAGGTTATTATTGCGTCCGTGCTTGGTTTTTAAAACCGCACGTGTGTGCCTGTTGGTGGCAGCGTACAGGTGCACTGGTGTGCGTTTACCAAACTATTATATAACGCACAAGTGTAGTGTATAATACACGTCAGTCAGCAGTGGCTGATAGTGTCAGAGTTCTTAATTTTTGCTCCTAAAACCTGTGTTAGGTTATTATTGCGTCCGTGCTTGGTTTTTAAAACCGCACGTGTGTGCCTGTTGGTGGCAGCGTACAGGTGCACTGGTGTGCAATTTCCAGAAACTTTGATATAACGCACAAGTAGTGAATATACACGTCAGTCAGCAGTGGCTGATAGTGTCAGAGTTCTTAATTTTTGCTCCTAAAACCTGTGTTAGGTTATTATTGCGTCCGTGCTTGGTTTTTAAAACCGCACGTGTGTGCCTGTTGGTGGCAGCGTACAGGTGCACTGGTGTGCAATTTCCAGAAACTTTGATATAACGCACAAGTAGTGAATATACACGTCAGTCAGCAGTGGCTGATAGTGTCAGAGTTCTTAATTTTTGCTCCTAAAACCTGTGTTAGGTTATTATTGCGTCCGTGCTTGGTTTTTAAAACCGCACGTGTGTGCCTGTTGGTGGCAGCGTACAGGTGCACTGGTGTGCGTTTACCAAACTATTATATAACGCACAAGTGTAGTGTATAATACACGTCAGTCAGCAGTGGCTGATAGTGTCAGAGTTCTTAATTTTTGCTCCTAAAACCTGTGTTAGGTTATTATTGCGTCCGTGCTTGGTTTTTAAAACCGCACGTGTGTGCCTGTTGGTGGCAGCGTACAGGTGCACTGGTGTGCGTTTACCAAACTATTATATAACGCACAAGTGTAGTGTATAATACACGTCAGTCAGCAGTGGCTGATAGTGTCAGAGTTCTTAATTTTTGCTCCTAAAACCTGTGTTAGGTTATTATTGCGTCCGTGCTTGGTTTTTAAAACCGCACGTGTGTGCCTGTTGGTGGCAGCGTACAGGTGCACTGGTGTGCAATTTCCAGAAACTTTGATATAACGCACAAGTAGTGAATATACACGTCAGCAGTGCACAGCATTGCAAAATGCGCAAGGGCATTGGCAAGGAACAAGGAAGTGGACGTGATGGTGGTGCAGGCAGAGGCCGAGGTCGTGGGCAAGCTCTAATTTCGCCACAACAAAGGGCCACATCTAGTCGCTCGCACGTCCTGTCCCAAATTCTTGGGGACCGCAGCAGTACACCGCTCTTGAACCAAGACCAGTGTCAACAGGTTGTTAGTTGGATAGCGGATAATGCTTCCAGTCAGATTGGCACCACCACAAACACTCTGTCTTCCACACGGTCAAGTGTCAGTAGCCGTGATACTGCACCGCACATTTCTGAACCTGATCCTCCTTCCTACCACCAGGCTGAGTACACGTCCTCCTCGGACATTAATGATCCCACACTTGGACACTCGGAAGAGCTGTTCACGTTTCCATTCACACATTCTGGCCTCTCGCCAGCTCATATTGAAGTGGGTCATGAGGAGATCGTCTGTACAGATAGCCAAATATTTGAGCAGCCACGTTCTCACGAAGTTGGCAACGTGTCTCAACAAGTGGTGGACGATGATGAGACACAATTGTCAGCAAGTCAGGAGGAGGAGCAGGGTGCGGAAGAGGAAGACGACGTGGTGGATGATCCAGTAACTGACCCAACCTGGCAGGAGGATATGCAGAGCGAGGACAGCAGTGCACAGGGGGAGGGAGGCGTAGCATCACAACAGGCAGTAAGAAGCAGGGTGGTGGTCCCAGGCAGAAGTCAGGCAACCGTTCCCCGTAACAACACGACGACACAAGGTGCCTGTACAAATGTTAGGTCTTCACGAGTCTGGCAGTTTTTTAAGTTGGATCCAGATGATTCAAAAAAGGCCATTTGCAACACCTGCCGTGCCAGCATCAGCAGGGGTACCAAAACTAGCAGCCTGACCACCACCAGCATGATCAGGCACATGTCAGCCAAGCACCCGACTTTGTGGGAAGTACAACAGAGTCGAGGAGCAGTGCTTGCTGATGTCACTGCTACGTCTTCGCTGGTTGTGCATGCGAGCCAATCCTCTGTCCATGCTGCCTGCGAACAAGCCTCCTCCACTCCTGCACCTGCAGTTGCCTACGCAGAAAGAACACCATCATCAAGCACGTCCTTGTCCCAGCGCAGCGTTCAGTTATCCATTCAGCAAACCTTTGAACGCAGGCGCAAATACACTGCCAACACCCCACATGCCACAGTTCTAAATGCTAACATTTCGCGACTGCTTGCGCTGGAAATGTTGCCTTTTAGGCTGGTGGAGACAGAAGCATTCCGTGACCTGATGGCGGCAGCTGTCCCACGTTACTCGGTCCCCAGCCGCCACTATTTCTCCCGGTGTGCCGTCCCCGCGTTGCATAACCACGTGTCACAAAACATCACACGTGCCCTGAACAACGCTGTTTCACCCAAAGTCCACCTAACCACAGACACGTGGACAAGTGCTTGTGGGCAAGGCCGCTACATCTCGTTGACGGCACACTGGGTTAATATTGTGGAAGCTGGGACCCAGTCTGAGCGAGGGACGGAACACGTCCTTCCCACACCAAGGTTTGCAGGCCCTACCTCAGTCAGTGTTTCACCCACACTCTACAGCTCCGGAATGTCATGCTCTTCAGCCTCCTCCTCCTCCTGCGCATCCTCATCCACTGTGCCCTCCACACCAGTCACAAGCTGGAAGCACTGCAGCACTGCCTCGGCGAAGCGGCAACAGGCTGTGCTGAAGCTAATCTGCATAGGTGACAAACCCCACAATGCAGAAGAGCTGTGGACAGCTCTGAAACAGCAGGCAGATCACTGGCTCACACCTCTGAACCTAAAGCCAGGAAAGGTCGTTTGTGACAATGGCCGGAACCTGGTGGCGGCTTTGAGGCGAGGCCAGCTGACACATGTTCCATGCGTGGCCCATGTGCTCAACCTCGTGGTTCAGCGGTTTATAAAGTCATACCCAGAGCTGTCTGATCTGCTGGTAAAAGTTCGCCGCCTGTCTGCACATTTTCGAAAGTCACCTACTGCTTCAGCCGGCCTTGCCGGCTTTCAGCGCCGTTTGCATCTTCCGGCTCACAGACTGGTGTGTGATGTCCCCACGCGTTGGAATTCAACTCTGCACATGTTGGTCAGGATATGTGAGCAGAAGAGGGCAGTTGTTGAGTACCTGCATCACCTAAGCCGTCGGGAAATGGGTCAAACTCCACACATAACACCTGAGGAGTGGAGATGGATGTCAGACCTATGTACCATCCTCCAAAACTTTGAGGACTCCACCAAGATGGTGAGTGGTGATGACGCCATTATTAGCGTCACCATACCGCTACTCTGCCTTCTAAAACGGTCCCTTTTGAAAAACAAACATGATGCATTGCAGGCGGAGCGCGATGAGTTGCAGCAAGAAACAGTAGTGGGTGTGGGTGATAACACACAGCCCAGCCTCGTCTCATCACAACGTGCAGTGGAGGACTATGACGAGGAGGAGGATGAAGACATGGAGCAACTCTCCGGCCAAATTGAGGATATGACATGCACACCAGTCATATCCTCGATTCAGCGTGGCTGGCCAGAGGACAGGGTAGATGAGGAGGAGGAGGAGGAGGAGGAGGAGGAGGACAGCATGTTCAGTCATCTTGTTGGTCAGGCTACTGAAGTCCTGGCTGTTAAGAGTCTGGCGCACATGGCTGACTTTATGGTAAGCTGCCTGTCTCGTGACCCTCGCGTTAAGAACATCTTGGCCGACAATCATTACTGGTTGGTAACACTGTTAGACCCACGCTACAAGGAGAACTTTTTGTCTCTTATTCCCGTGGATGAGAGGTCAACCAAAATGCAGCAGTTTCGGAAGGCCATACTCACGGAAGTAGGCAAAGCATTCCCCTCACAAAACGCTAGCGGCATAGGTCAGGAATCAGTGGACAACCGAGGCGTACAGCCGAGAGAGGCACAAGTCCAATCCGCCAGAGGTAGGGGAACAGTCTTTAAGATGTGGGACAGTTTTCTCAGCCCCTCACGTACCACAGCCCCTGAGGTGCGGGGTAGTGCCACAAGAAATCCTAAGTTTGCCCAGATGCTGAAGGAGTACCTTGCAGATCGAACAACTGTACTCCGACATTCCTCTGTGCCTTACAATTATTGGGTATCCAAGCTGGACACGTGGCATGAATTGGCTCTCTACGCCTTGGAAGTCCTGGCCTGCCCTGCTGCTAGCGTTTTGTCAGAGCGTGTTTTTAGTGCCGCAGGTGGAATCATTACAGATAAACGCACCCGCCTGTCAACTGAAAATGCTGACAGGCTGACTCTGATAAAGATGAACAAGGGTTGGATTGGGCCAGACTTCACCACACCACCAGCAAATGAGAGCGGAATTTAAAGTTTGCCATGTACCTCCACTCACCCATGGGTACACTTCTCGACTTTGGATAATCGCTGGACTGCTCCTCCTTCTCCTCATGCGCCATCATGATGACCGTTACAATAGTTAGGTCTTTGTTTCAGGTATACCCCCAGTGGTAAATTTTTTCGCCCATTCTTTGCAGAATGGACATTACAACGACAGGAGACCCGCTCCTTTGCAATGGGAACAATGTTTTGAGGCCCTCATGCACGTCTCTACCCAGGGACAACGTGTAGCCTCCCAATTTTTGGCTGCCCTGCCTAAGGGCTATACTGAAATACACCCACTTCCTTAAAATGGACACTTAATGTTTTGAGGCCCTCATGCACGTCTCTACCCAGGGACAATGTGGAGCCTCCCAATTTTTGGCTGCCCTGGCAAAGGGCTATACTGAAATAGACCCACTTCCTTACAATGGGCACTTCAGGTTTAAAGGCCATCATGCACGTCTCTATCCAGGGACAATGTGGAGCCTCCCAATTTTTGGCTGCCCTGCCTAAGGGCTATACTGAAATACACCCACTTCCTTAAAATGGACACTTAATGTTTTGAGGCCCTCATGCACGTCTCTACCCAGGGACAATGTGGAGCCTCCCAATTTTTGGCTGCCCTGGCAAAGGGCTATACTGAAATAGACCCACTTCCTTACAATGGGCACTTCAGGTTTAAAGGCCATCATGCACGTCTCTATCCAGGGACAATGTGGAGCCTCCCAATTTTTGGCTGCCCTGCCTAAGGGCTATACTGAAATACACCCACTTCCTTAAAATGGACACTTAATGTTTTGAGGCCCTCATGCACGTCTCTACCCAGGGACAATGTGGAGCCTCCCAATTTTTGGCTGCCCTGCCTAAGGGCTATACTGAAATACACCCACTTCCTTAAAATGGACACTTAATGTTTTGAGGCCCTCATGCACGTCTCTACCCAGGGACAATGTGGAGCCTCCCAATTTTTGGCTGCCCTGGCAAAGGGCTATACTGAAATAGACCCACTTCCTTACAATGGGCACTTCAGGTTTAAAGGCCATCATGCACGTCTCTACCCAGGGACAATGTGGAGCCTCCCAATTTTTGGCTGCCCTGGCAAAGGGCTATACTGAAATAGACCCACTTCCTTACAATGGGCACTTCAGGTTTAAAGGCCATCATGCACGTCTCTACCCAGGGACAATGTGGAGCCTCCCAATTTTTGGCTGCCCTGCCTAAGGGCTATACTATAATACACCCACTTCCTGACAATGGACACTTAATGTTTTGAGGCCCTCATGCACGTCTCTACCCAGGGACAATGTGGAGCCTCCCAATTTTTGGCTGCCCTGGCAAAGGGCTATACTGAAATAGACCCACTTCCTTACAATGGGCACTTCAGGTTTAAAGGCCATCATGCACGTCTCTACCCAGGGACAATGTGGAGCCTCCCAATTTTTGGCTGCCCTGGCAAAGGGCTATACTGAAATAGACCCACTTCCTTACAATGGGCACTTCAGGTTTAAAGGCCATCATGCACGTCTCTACCCAGGGACAATGTGGAGCCTCCCAATTTTTGGCTGCCCTGCCTAAGGGCTATACTATAATACACCCACTTCCTGACAATGGACACTTAATGTTTTGAGGCCCTCATGCACGTCTCTACCCAGGGACAATGTGGAGCCTCCCAATTTTTGGCTGCCCTGGCAAAGGGCTATACTGAAATAGACCCACTTCCTTACAATGGGCACTTCAGGTTTAAAGGCCATCATGCACGTCTCTACCCAGGGACAATGTGGAGCCTCCCAATTTTTGGCTGCCCTGCCTAAGGGCTATACTGAAATACACCCACTTCCTTAAAATGGACACTTAATGTTTTGAGGCCCTCATGCACGTCTCTACCCAGGGACAATGTGGAGCCTCCCAATTTTTGGCTGCCCTGCCTAAGGGCTATACTATAATACACCCACTTCCTGACAATGGACACTTAATGTTTTGAGGCCCTCATGCACGTCTGTATGCAGGGGCATTGGTGAACCTCACAATTTAGGACTGCCCTGGCAAAGGAAAATACTACAAAGACTCACTTCCTCAAAATGGGCACATTAGACTCAAGAGGCCTTCATGTACGTCTCTTCTCAGGGACATCGGAGTGCCACACAATGTTTTCACGTAAAATCTTTCATGTATTGATCTCAAAAAGTAACATACACCAGCTCTATCTCACTATTGGGTATGTGCCCTTAACATTTCCGCCATGAAAAATCATTTTGGGGTCATTTTGGAAGGTTTTCTGGTGAGTCCGTAAAAATGGCGTAAAACGCGGACAAAATTGTTCACAGCTGTGACTTTTGAGTGATAAATGCTTCAAGGGGTCTTCCCCATGCTGTTGCCATGTCATTTGAGCACTCTTCTGAGACTTTTGTGACATTTTTAGGGTTTCTCCATGCTGCCGGGAGGTCATTTCACAAAAATACTCGGGTCTCCCATAGGATAACATTGGGCTCGTTGCTCGGGCCGAGTACACGAGTATCTTGGGAGGCTCGGCCCGAGCTTCGAGCACCCGAGCTTTTTAGTACTCGCTCATCACTATTTATGAGCTAAAGTCTGTCAGACTCATTTGTCTAGGGATTTCATCACAGATTTGCCTTTGTCTGGTGGGAAAACTGTGATTTGGGTTGCAATTGACTGATTAAAGTAAACATGCTTATTTTGTTCAATTCTCAGAGTTACCTAATGCTGACACAATTTCCCAGATTGTTTATCAAGCATGTTTTGAGACTTCATGAAATCCCACTGAATATTGTATATTATAGGGAGGTACTACATGTCTCCAAATTCTAGAGAGTGTTTTGTGGGAAATTGGTGATTGAGTTGTCATTTTCCTCTCCTTACCACCCTGAAACCGACGGTCAGACAGAATGGACCACTCAATTGTTGGAGAAAATGTTAAGATGTTTTGTTACTGCTCAGCAAGAGCATTGATCCTCATATTTACCTCATGTTGAGTTCGCCTTTAACAGTCCGCTTCATCAGTCCACTGAAACCTCGCCTTTTTTTGGCAATTGCTGTTTTCATCTTCATTTTGGTGAATTCTCTAGCAGGAGTTCTGGGTGTCCTGGATTAGAGGTTGCCATGCAGAAACTTGGGGATGTCTGGAGGGAGGTTTGAAAAAATATTGAAATGCCTCAAAGTCAAGAAAAATGGAAGGCCAATAGGAAATATTCTGCAGATACCATCTTCAATTTAATTGATAAGGTGTGGTTATCATTCAAAAATGTGAATCTAAAAATTAGATCAGCAAAGTTGGGTCCTAAATATATTGGTCTATGTGAGATTCTGGATTTTGTAAATTCTGTAACCTTTTGATTAAGGCTGCCTCTAAAGCTTTGCATTCCAAATGTGTTCCACAAATCCCTATTGAAAAAGTTTGTCCCATTGGTGTTTTGTACATCATCTCCACATCCACCTCTTTCTGGCAATAGAAGTTTGGAATATGAGTTGCAAAAGATTGTGGATTCTCGGAGGGTCTAGAACTCTCTCCAATATCTCATTCATTGAAAGGGATATGGACTTCTGGAGAGATCTTGCGTGCTAGTTTTTTCCGTGAAGGCTGATTGTCTAATCAACGCCTTCCATGATATTTTCCTGGAAGACCTTAGGGTCCTGTGGCCCCCCTTAGAAGAGGGGGTACTGTCACATTTCCTTTTGCTAGTGTATCTGGACACAGTGAGTGACAGTTCAGTGGTCAAATTGGGGGCAGGGGCATGCTGAGCTGTCAGTATGATTATAGACAGTTCAGCCATCCAATCAGGGCTGGGGTGTACAAGGTTTCATCCCTGTGTCTCCTGTTTGTATTGATTACCTTGCTATTTAGCTACCTCTCTGCATTTATGTACTACTAGTTGTAGATTTAAGCCCTGTGGTGTCTTTGTGCCTTTTTCCTCTGATCTTGCTTCTGACTACCCATTTGCCTAGCCCCTTTGTCTTTATCCACTATTTTCCCGGAATTCTGACCTCGAACCATTACCTGACTACACCTTTGTATTAACTTTTTGTTTATCATGAGTGCTCCTGGTTAGAGATGGGCGAGCCTCTAGAGGCTTGAGTCCGGTTTGCTTCGCCGAACGGAGGCCGTGTTTGAGTTCGGTTCGGCGAACGGCTCGACGAACCTCTCGAGCACCATTGAAACCAATGGCAGGCAAACACAAACACATAAAAACACATTATAAATGTACACATACAGTAAATAAACATTGCCATAACACTACCTGTCCCCGCGACGTGTCCTGCACTCTGTCTCCCACCACTTTTACTTCTGATAATCGCTGCGTCCTCCCGGTAACCAGCACTGATGATAGGACCTTCCGTGACGTCAAAAAAGCATGTAACCAGTCATCTTTCCGGTACGCGGTGGTCGTTTGTGCATCCCCGTGTACCAGCGAGATGCTCTGGCACATGGTCGGTTCCCCGTTCTGCTTCCCCGTTCCATTATTCACCGGCTGTCACAGCTGGTGAATAACTGAGATCACCGTTGCTATAACAACCCACCTGTCAGTGGTGACTTCACCGCTTACAGCCACTCACGGAGCAGCAGTGTCTTCCTCCCATGCTGTGCTGTCTGATATAGCAGAGCTGCATGGGTTGATTCTCCTTCAACCCATGCAGCACTGCTACATCAGACAGCACAGCATGGGAGGAAGAACGCTGCTGCTCCGTTCAGTCTATTCACTCAGTGAGCGTCTTTCTCCCATGCAGTGCTGTCTGATGTAGCAGAGCTGCATGGGTTGAAGGAGAAAGAAGACAGAAGACCATGGATCGTGGAGGGATAAGAAGGAGTAATAAACATGGAGTCTCCAAGTGTGTCTGTGTATTTATTTCTATTAAAGTATTTTTTCTCTGTGTGGTGCCTTTTTTTAACCCTTTATTGGAGATTCTTAATGGCCGGGTCAAACTTGCCTGACATTAAGAATCTCTGGCTTAATACTAGCTAGTAAAACAAAGCTAGTATTAACCCATTATTACCCAGCAAGCCACCGTCACCAGGGCAGCTGGATGAGTTGGATACAGCACCAGATGATGGCGCTTCTATGAAAGCGCCATTTTCTGGGGCTGCTGCGGACTGCAATTCACAGCAGAGGGGCCCAGAAAGCTCAGGCCAGCCTGTGCTACAGATTCCAATCCCCAGCCGCCTAGTTGTACCTGGCTGGACACAAAAATGGGGCGAAGCTCATGTCAATTTTTTGTTTTATCATTTCATGAAATTTACAAATAGGCAGCTGGGGGTTGGGGACAGCTGTACCTGCCTGCTGTACCTGGCTAGCATACAAAAATATGGCGAAGCCCACGTCATTTGTTTTTTAATTCTTTCATGAAATTCGTGAAATAATTAAAAAAAACGGGCTTCCCTATATTTTTGGTTCCCAGCCAGGTACAAATAGGCAGCTGGGGGTTGGGGACAGCCGTACCTGTCTGCTGTACCTGGCTAGCATACAAAAATATGGCGAAGCCCACGTCATTTTTTGGGTGGGCAAAAAACTCCTGCATACAGTCCTGGATGGAGTATGCTGAGCCTTGTAGTTCTGTAGCTGCTGTCTGCTCTCCTGCATACACTAGTGAATGGAGCATGCTGAGCCTTGTCGTTCTGCAGCTGCTGTCTGCTCTCCTCCATACAGACAGACAGCAGCTGCAGAACTACAAGGCTCAGCATGCTCCATTCACTAGTGTAAGCAGGAAATCAGACAGCAGCTGCAGAACTACAAGGCTCAGCATACTTCATCCAGGACTGTATGCAGGAGTTTTTTGCCCACCCAAAAAATGACTACAATCCCGCATTCGGGATGAGCTGGGTAGAGTCCCCCGGGACTGTCGCATCTAATGGATGCGGCTGTTCCGGGCGGCTGCTGGGTGATATTGTTAGGGTGGTGGGCTCCCGATAATGTGGTGCTCTCCATCCTGACAATACCAGCCTCCAGCCATGCGGCTTAATCCTGGCTGGTATCAAATATGGGGGGAACCGCATTTTTTTTTTTTTATTTATTTATTTTACTACACGATATAGACCCGCCCGCTGGCGACTGTGATTGGTTGCAGTGAGACAGCAGTCACTCAGCTTGGGGACGTGTCTGACTGCAACCAATCATGGGCGCCGGTGGGTGGGGAAAGCACGGAATAACTAATTGACTAATGAAGCGGCAGCCATTTTCTAAAGAGGAAAAGACACAGCAGATTTGTGACAGACGTGGGGTGAGGCGCCCGTGATATCGGTGAGTAGGAAAGGGAGAGGGATTGTGCTGGGGATGCAGGACGCATGCAGATAGCAACGTGTGCACATAGCCCTACTGTGAAAAGCCACGTTTATGGTGATCGAACCGTTCTCGAACGTAACTCGAACTGTCGAACTTTTAGCAAGAAGCTTGAGTTTGAGTTCGATCTCGAGCACCCCCCAAAATCACTTGAACATGAAATTGGCGAACCTCGAACATCGCTCAACTCTACTCCTGGTATCTGACCACGGACGTCTTGACTACCCAGCCTCACGGCTAGCCCATGAGTAGTGATTAAAATCACAAATAGGCAGTCATTAGTTTTCTCAATTATGTTATTGGCATTCAGATATTCCCATGAATGAGAGGGAAAAAGAGTGTTCTTTGGCTCTTTTGACCATGTGGTCATGCCTAAAGAATGAGGGATATTCTTATGTGTATGGACTGCTAATATTGTGTTAATATCTTGAAAAAAAAATCCAAAAGTAAGGCATATGAGCTTAGGATAAAGGAGTTTGTAGGTCTAATACATAACAGAATATGAGTATTTTTGGTTCAAGTTAAAGAATGTTAAAGAGATGATATGAAGATATTGTTGAAAATGATTTTGAGAAACATTTTAATGTAGGTGGTGTAACTTTGTTTAATATATTTTACAGTGTATAGTTTGTATGATTCATTTTTTATTGTATGTGTATGTGTGTTTGTTGATATAAGATCAGTGAGTACGTGCAGCTTTATGCAGTAAGAAGCCGAATGGCAAAACCCCGACTTGTCATGCCATGTAAGATTTTTAATGTATTTTAAAAGCTTTTAAACATTTTGAATCTTGTTGGTAGAATTAAACTTTTATTGTAAACAGATTGTCCGGTTGGGTTGACCTATGTTCAGTTATTCTTCAAGGTGATTTATTGCTGGTAGAAATACTAGACTTAGCAAGGCAGGAAGACAGCACCATAACTGGAAGTAACATACAGTATATAGATACTGCAAGCGTGATGGAGGAGGATTCAAGGGATTTCTTGACCGGCTGAAAAGACTGTTATATGTTCTGTCCATGATTAGTGATTAGCGTTAGCCCCTGTAATACAATTTGTGTGCAGACTGCCTAAATTTTCTTTTATTCATTATCTTGTTTATATTATTTTCTTTTACTGAATGAGAAACTATGGATGTTACAATACGCATTTATACTATGTGCACAATTATTAGGCTAGTGAGTATTTTGACTATATCATTTTAATTTGTATTTTCCTTCTCCAGGCTGTGAATGCTTAAATAAGTTGAATGCTTATTGGATGAAGCATATTAGGGGATGTATATTTGCATAAAGAGAGGGAGGTTATGGCCTAAGAATATTAGGGGTCTTGGCCAGCCCCTGCCAAGATACTACAGTCATTCAATTTGAGCTATGCCTTTCCACCCCCTCCTCTCTCCACTTGTGATTCATTCCTTCTAATCTCTCAGCTATTATATTATGGTAATAGATATCCTCTTCACTCTTGGTCGTTTGATTAAAAATCTGCAATTGTAGGCTGTGATCCACTGCAGAACAAGCCATAACAGTGCATGAGTACTGTCACGTGTTAGGCAGGGAGCAACGACAGTGCATGTCAGTGCATGTGTAAACAGGTGCTAAGAATGCACTGTGGCGCCCCTGACCTGGTCAGGCACCACTGAGTACTGCACCCATGCTGGGGACAGTACAATACAGGTAATCCAGAAGGCTGACCGAGGTGTGACTACACAGGCGCATAGTGATCAGGTCTCACACATGTACCTTTGAGAGGACCCCTGGGGATCCCAGGAGGGGGAAAAGCCTTCACCTCCACTGGAATAGTGGAGGGGGCCAAAAGCCTCCATCTCCTCTCAAGGGGTGTGGTAAGAGAGTCTGGTTGCTAGGTGGCGTAGGCAGGCACAAAAGGGAAAAGAGAAGGAGGAGTAAACAGTCTGCAGCAGAGGGTGGAGGAGTGAGGAGCATGAAGTGAAGCTCAGACAGGAGCAGCAGTGAAGGTCCCAGATGTGAGCCGGTTCAGAGCAGAGTCCAGGGAGCTCCGAGGAGAGCTGACCCCTTCCCCTCGGCTGCTGTAGTCTGACAGCGTCCGCGCAGTGGCTACCGACGGGGGAGAACGGTCACCTAGGAGGGCTACCCGAAACCCATCTCCAGCTAGAGAGAGAGCACAGAGTGGGAAGTAAGGAGACTGCTAGGGAGAACCAGGCCCAAACGGGCGGCAGATCCCGGAGTGGGGATAGATCCACCTTTCCCTGCTAAACCTGCCGGTGTGGGGCCCTCAAAGCCCACACCACAACACCTAAAAGCCGCAGCCACGTAGCCACAGTTAGGGCCCACAGTTCACAGGAGGCAAGAAGCTGGAGTGATCTGGCCCAGGCAACAAGCACACGGCAAACGAAGGGGAGAGAGGCTTCAGCAACTTCCCTGGGTAACCCCCATAGGGACTAAAAGTCGGGGTTACCCCAAACCACCAAGGGCTAAGGAAGGCGAGTTGGTAGTCACCATCAGAAGTCAGCCTGAAGGATACCTGGTTCCAGCCTGGTTCATCCCAGCTACGCCCGGGTTACTCACCCTGCCATCTGAAGTGAGTAAAACCCCTGAAAGACATTCTGCGTGTGTGGAGTTATTCTGCGCCTTGTGGTACTACGCACCTACACAGGGCCCTGGGGCTTGCCTCACTCTCAGGAGGCTATTCCAACTAACTGCACTCACCATCAGCCCCAGGCATCCCTCAACCTGCAGTGGCGGTCCCCACTGACCGCAATTCTGAGAGTGGCGTCACGACAAGAAGAAGATCTCCTACCTGTGACCAAGATCCAGCTGAGTGGAGTCCCTGAAGGTAATGCACCGACACAACACCTGTGGGGCTTCACATCTGGCGTCACGAACAGGATAAGGACTAGACCTGTTCAGACAGGTGACCATGTGCCTGGGCGGTCCGCTTGAAAAATTGGAAGCGCCGCCATATTGCCACCATGAAAAGCGCGCTAAAAAACAACAGCAGCCCGCGCTGGGAGAAGTTACCGCCCACGAAGAGGTGTGGCTACCCAGAGATCCCCTGCAGAGTTCTGACCTCGCTTGTGAAGAGAGCGGAAGCGTCCAGAGACGGCGGAACGGAAAAGAAGCCAGAAGTCTGCTGCTAGAGGAGATGGCGTCTGAATGCAGAGACCCAGAGCCAGGCTCCGCTGCCTGGTGGTGCCGGGAGCTCGCCGAGTTCTGCGATCAACTGGAGGCCAGGGTCGGAAGGCTGATCAGAGAGGGACGGACGGAGTTTCTGTGGATGACCGCGGCGGTTCAGGCCTATGAAGGGAGAGCCGCGCGCCGAGTGCCAGACCGGGCGGTGACGACTCAGACCCCGATTCTGCCACCGATGGGTGAGTCCAGTGATGCCCCTGCCAGCGCGAGTGCCCCGACCCCTGCTGCCACGTCCGCGGTCCCTGAAGAGGCGTCCGGCGCGGCGACGCTGGAGCAGGCCGCAGCCACGCCAGGTGCAGCCCGCCAAGCTCAGGCCGCCGCAGCGATGCCCTGCTCGGCCCACCAAGACCCGGTCCCTGCAGCGACGCCCAGTCCGGCCCGCAAAGAACCGGCTGCCACCGCGACCCTCATCCACGCCGCAGGTGTGACGCTGACCCAGGCCGCCGCCTTGCTAGGCCCGGCCCGCCGAGACCCCACCGCAGCAGCAACGCTCGTCCGCGCCGCAAGTGAGGTGCTGAACCAGGCCGCAGCCCCGCCAGGTGCGGCCCGCCAAGCTCCGATCGCTGCAGCGACGCCCAGCCCAGCCTGCACCGATCCCATCGCGCCAGAAACGCCCATCCAGGCCGCCGCCATGCCAGGCGCGGCCCGCCAAGACCAGGCCGCCGCCATGCCAGGCGCGGCCCGCCAAGACCAGGCCGCCGCCATGTCAGGCGCGGCCCGCCAAGATAAGATTGAATCACCATTTTCCCCGGCCTGCAAGGCCAGAGCAGACACCGCTCCCCAGTCCAAGGAGGTCCCTGCTAGGAAGCCCACGCTGGGGGAGGACCCTGCATACTGGCAGCTGAAGGCTGATATGGAGGCCAAGTTCCCACCGGAGATGGTGGATCAGTACATGCTCCCTCCGCACACCCCCAAGAGGATTCCGACAACTCCTGCAGCAACCACGCCAAAGAGTCCCCCGCCTGGGCCTGCTGAAGAAAGTCCATCCCCAGCACTGCCACCAAAGGAGTGCTTAGAAGAACTAAGGGGGAGGGGAGGCCAGGAAGCTGAGGAGCTGACTCAGGAGCCACCAGCAGTGGATCCATGCCCAGAGCCAGAGATGTTGCCATATTCCCGCTGGGACGAGGAAGACCTGACACCGTCTGCTGAAGAAGATTTGCCTAAAAGCCTCACCTGGGAGCTTGTAAGCTGTACCTCGCAGAATCAAGCCCGCAAGACACGGCGCCGTAGCAGAAACCAGTTGTCACCTGCTCCGCCATCCCCAGAGCAGAGAGAAGTCACGGCCAGAGACCTACAAGAAAAACGGTTCCTGAGAAGAGCCAAAGCACAGGTCAGAGGACCCCTTTGTAGAGGAATTGTGGAAGACTTTAACTTGAAGAGCGGATACGGCTTTATAGTGGCATCAGGTATGAAAGAGGGCATTTTTGTCAATAGAAGAGACGTCAGAGCCCACCTGCCCAGAGGACATCCTGGAAGGAACCTGAGGATGGGAGACTCCGTACAATTTACCATGCATCAAGGAGAAAGAGGCTGGTATGCGCTTGATGTAACACCATGTCCTAAAGAAAAAGAAACAGACACGGAAGAAGAAAGAGATCGAGAAACCAACAGGTGCCGCAGCCCTACAGGCCCAAGCCCTGGTATGGAAGAGGAATCCATGTAAATAACATAAGAAGTAAAGCAAGTTACCAGTTTTGAAGTTTTTGCAACGTTTTAAAGTTTAAGTATGTGCCCACATAAACTAATGTGAGAAATGAACCTTAAGGCTATGAACTGGCTATAGCCACAAACTCTCGCAGTGTAAATAGTTACACCAGAGGCACCACCACCAGAGCCAGCCTGTTTAGGGGCTTGGCTCGTCTGCAACCAGGGAGCACGTCCGTATATAGGGCCTTGGCTCACCTGCAACCAGAGAGCATGCCTGTTTATGGGGCCTGGCTCTCCACCACAAAGAGGGTACCTGGTCAGCACCAACTGTGGAGGCCGCCTCTACATCCTGCCAGAAGAGGCTGAAGGCGCGGATCCACCAGGCCAGGTATACCCTGAAGACCACCAGACCATGAAAGCCGCCTCTACATCCTGCCAGAAGTGGCTGAAGGCGCGGCCAACGTGAAAGGGTTTTGGGTGGGTTAACGGACTTGTGGGTGGAGGGTGGTGATGTATGGTACCTGGTGCTTTTAAATGTTTTACCATGTTTTAATGTTTTATGCATGCATTTTAAAATGTTGTCTTGCAGCCCGAGGACGTGCTGGTGATAACTAAGGGGGAATGTGGCGCCCCTGACCTGGTCAGGAACCACTGAGTACTGCACCCATGCTGGGGACAGTACAATACAGGTAATCCAGAAGGCTGACCGAGGTGTGACTACACAGGCGCATAGTGATCAGGTCTCACACATGTACCTTTGAGAGGACCCCTGGGGATCCCAGGAGGGGGAAAAGCCTTCACCTCCACTGGAATAGTGGAGGGGGCCAAAAGCCTCCATCTCCTCTCAAGGGGTGTGGTAAGAGAGTCTGGTTGCTAGGTGGCGTAGGCAGGCACAAAAGGGAAAAGAGAAGGAGGAGTAAACAGTCTGCAGCAGAGGGTGGAGGAGTGAGGAGCATGAAGTGAAGCTCAGACAGGAGCAGCAGTGAAGGTCCCAGATGTGAGCCGGTTCAGAGCAGAGTCCAGGGAGCTCCGAGGAGAGCTGACCCCTTCCCCTGGGCTGCTGTAGTCTGACAGCGTCCGCGCAGTGGCTACCGACGGGGGAGAACGGTCACCTAGGAGGGCTACCCGAAACCCATCTCCAGCTAGAGAGAGAGCACAGAGTGGGAAGTAAGGAGACTGCTAGGGAGAACCAGGCCCAAACGGGCGGCAGATCCCGGAGTGGGGATAGATCCACCTTTCCCTGCTAAACCTGCCGGTGTGGGGCCCTCAAAGCCCACACCACAACACCTAAAAGCCGCAGCCACGTAGCCACAGTTAGGGCCCACAGTTCACAGGAGGCAAGAAGCTGGAGTGATCTGGCCCAGGCAACAAGCACACGGCAAACGAAGGGGAGAGAGGCTTCAGCAACTTCCCTGGGTAACCCCCATAGGGACTAAAAGTCGGGGTTACCCCAAACCACCAAGGGCTAAGGAAGGCGAGTTGGTAGTCACCATCAGAAGTCAGCCTGAAGGATACCTGGTTCCAGCCTGGTTCATCCCAGCTACGCCCGGGTTACTCACCCTGCCATCTGAAGTGAGTAAAACCCCTGAAAGACATTCTGCGTGTGTGGAGTTATTCTGCGCCTTGTGGTACTACGCACCTACACAGGGCCCTGGGGCTTGCCTCACTCTCAGGAGGCTATTCCAACTAACTGCACTCACCATCAGCCCCAGGCATCCCTCAACCTGCAGTGGCGGTCCCCACTGACCGCAATTCTGAGAGTGGCGTCACGACAAGAAGAAGATCTCCTACCTGTGACCAAGATCCAGCTGAGTGGAGTCCCTGAAGGTAATGCACCGACACAACACCTGTGGGGCTTCACAGCACCATACAGTAAGGGTGACTCAGTGGTGACTCCAACAGGTTTTTATTGTATAAGTGAAGGAAAGATCCGGCCCTGGGCTATGCGGGCGCCACTTTCCTTTGCCAAGGCGCCTCCATGTGTGGACATTGTTTTGGGCGGGGTGCATGACACTTGCTTACTGCATCGGGCCAGTGATCATCACCCTTGCTGCTAGTTGTTGATGCCCTCAGTTAGTAAGACATGTAACACCCAAGATCACTTGGCCAACCAATTTCTGTTCATTTTTGTTATTCACACCGTTTGGGCAGACATGGCCTTTCTCTCGCTCTCTCTGTGGGGTTCTACTCTTCTTTCTGGCCCACTCTATTTCAGACCTAGTCCTCAATACCCCGGGGTCTGCACCTCCTTACCCCTAATACCGCACTCCTTTGTCCACTTCTGGCCCCTGATGGTTTCACTAGCTAGATGACTTTCACTAGCTTGACATCTGCAGTTATCCTGATTGATCCTAGCACTGAGGCCACCTCTTCTCACTTTCTTCAACTGACTTCCTCTGGAGCTCCCTCTCCTAACCATACCCCTCTGCCATCTGTCACTCCTTCCTTTTACTACTTTAACCCTATCTTATCTAACATTTCTTCTAAAACTTGCTTCACCACCAGCTAACCTAACCACTAGATGGCAGCATTTGGTAAGCTGATAGACAATTTTAGCTCTGCTACATATGGAGGAACCTATTCTTCTCTGAAAACACTTACATTCATAATATTCAACAGTAAATAGTAAATACATAAGACATAGCACTGTTACTGTATATCATGGGGGCAATGCCCACCTATTACACAGCGACAGGGAGTTGGGGTAGTTGTTACGGGGGGACCGGCAGATTAGGACCAGGGGGTATATATCCTAATCGCCAGTCGGGGCCCACCGTGCTCCAGATGACAAAGGAGCTGCTGGCACCTGAGGATTAGGCAGAGACTATAGAGCTGGATGGCTCTGAGATAACCCAGGAACTCTGGGAACCGGTCACGTGTGTTGGGACACGTCAGACCGGACGACAACCCGATTAGCGTTTTGGTGCACCTAGCGCTACACCAACCACGTGTGCAGGAAACACGTCAGGCCGGGTGGTAACCAGGTAGCGTTGACCGGAAGACCGCCACGAAAGCGCCCTGTCGGCCACGTGTGTAGGACACGTCAGGCCGAGCGGTCCTCCGATTAGCGTTTCTGGCCACCTCTCGACTGGCCACGTGTGTGTAGGACACGTCAGGCCAGATGGGTACACCAGTAGCGTTGACCGGGAAGCCGAGGAAAATAAGGAACACCCTGTTAACTCCACAGGGGTCCTGGAGTACACTGTCCGTGCGCGTAGGGGGCACAACCGGACAGGTGGCGCAGCAGGTGCGTTGTCCGTGTGCGTAGGGGGCACAATCGGACAGGTGGCGCAGCAGGTGCGTTGTCCGTGTGCGTAGGGGGCACAATCAGACAGGTGGCGCAGCAGGTGCATTGTCCGTGTGCGTAGGGGACACAATCGGACAGGAAGCACAGCAGCTGCAGCCCAGTTAACGCCACTGGGCTGCTATAGCAGGACTGGAACGGCAGGAGGGAAGCACGGCGCCTGACCCTGATGTGCCGAGCCACGAATCTTGGCGTGACAGGCACCGTTCGCCTAACCCTACCTACTGCTTCCCAACATAGGCTTATACCGCAATGAGGCTCTAACATGGAGGTGTGCTCTGACTGAGCAAAAGTGAAGACTGCGCCCCTCCATGTTGTCTCCAGCCCCTTTTATAACCTGGGTCTGCCTCAAACCCAGGGTGGAACCACCAAGGTCCAATAGCAGAGTGCCATGTCATCAGTGACGTCACATGCGACCTATCCGGAACCGCCACGTCATTGATGACCTCATGGCAGCCACGCCCCAAACACTTCACCAGTCATCGTCTGACGACCAATACTGAGGTGCCAGATCATAGGGGCGGGCCTCTGCGAGCCAGTCCGGAGTTGCCACGTCATCAGGACACCTGACACCCTCTGCCCTATCAGGGCCTTCCACCTCACGGACATGCTCAGTGAGGTCCTTACCGGACCTAGCCTCTGATGCACTAAGTGCCTGAGCATGCTCAGTAGCCTGAGCCACAGGCTTAGAAAGCAGACTATCAGTTTGAGCATGCTCAGTAGGCACATCCCAGAACTTAGACACAGCACGAAGTCCAAGTACCTGTGCAAAGAGGCTGTTAGGGTTAATTGTGGGAGCATGCTCAGTAGTCTGAACTGAGGACTTAGTCTCAGACATAACACAAACAGGCTGAGCATGCTCACTAGGCAAAACACCGGGCTTAGACTCTGGCTGGGGTAAATCGGCACACGCATGCGCACTAGCCGCCTCTCTACACTTAGACGTGGTGGAAGGAACAGCCAACTGGACGACCCGAGGCACGGCCAAGAACGGCAGCCGGCGCCTGGGCGCAACAGGAACCGCAGCAGGCTGCTTGCGGCTATGGCGGCGCCGGTTCGTAACAGTAGTAATGGGTAAGCGGAAGGCAGAGCAGAAGTTTAAAGAGAACAAATCAGCTAACAGCAATATTCACCGTTACAATTGACTGATCAGTGGCATATACTTCACTGAAGAGTAAGGTAAACAAATTCCCTTAATGATAATCCAATCTTGGTCCTTCCATCAGGGGACCATCTACTTGTAGTCATGGTGTACAATCAAGCAAGAAAAGTTAAAGTGAATCTGTCACATCCCATATGCCCTCTAACCTAGCAGCAGGGACATGTGTGGGCTAAAAATCCCTACCTAACCATCTATTAATATTATGTAAAAGCAAAGTAAAAAGAACTTACTTTTTCCCTTTGCTAATAAGCGCTGGGACTAGTCACAAGGGCATTGGTTCACCCCGACTAGTCTGCTCTCTTTCCGTGGTATCACGCCCCCCTTCATGATTTCAATGAACCGACATCACCGTCATCTCATTATCGCCGTGTCACTTAGATTCCTTAGCTGGGTATACGCTTTTCAGCTTCAAATGTGCGCTGGGCATGATCTGAAGTATCCTGCAATACCGACCATGCGCCGAGTGCATCTGAAGCCAGAGATGAGATGCACACAGGCTCGAGATTTCCATGAGCCGACAGTGTCATTGGCTTATTGAAATCATGGAATCACGCCCACAGATACATGATACCATTCAGAGAGGACAGACTAGTCGGGTCAAAGTAACGCCCTTGCGACTAGTCCCAGTGTTCATTGGCATAGGGAAAATGTAAGTCATAATCATAAACCCCATTTTTATACTTTGCTTTTACATAATGTTATTAGACACGGATGGTTAGGCATGGGTTTTAGCCCACACATGTCCCTGCTGCTAGGTTAAAAGGCATATGGGATCTGACAGGTTCACTTTAAGCTTTCTATAATTCTATCTATGTTATCAATATACTAAACTTGGCGCAGTTGTGTTGCAATTCACTATGTCATCTTTTTATCTCTGGTGTTTAGCTATTCTCTCTTAGTACCATACATCAAGACAGGAAAAAATGGCCCGACTTACTTGGGCACTACACTGGAGCAAATGTTCGTTTCCCGATCTCTGGCTCTCAATGTTCAATCTTCAACAACAACTGTGTAGTCTTTTACTTCGCTGGAGATGATGCTCAGTGTTCTGGCTTCGGTGCTGATTGTATAATCTGGTCATCTTTTAATGACAGTATTCGGTCTTAGGGCTCCTCTGGTGATGATATTCGTTGTTCAATTTTCAAATTCTGCTGGGGACTGTATTCGGTGTTCAATGTTTGGGTTCCTCTCGTGACGGTAAGGCTCAGGTCTTCATTGGAGTCAGTATACTTCCAGATGCTTCCACTGCAGACAACATGGGCTGCTCTGTTGTGTACATATCTGCTCCCCTGGTGATTTTGGTGACAATGCAACCACTTTGCTGCTGGCCCAGCCTTTGCTCCACAGTTGTCACCTGACTTGGCGTCCATTTCTAACTAGTCCCTTGAGGAAACTCATTCTTTACAGTTTAGTTCCAGGTGATACAGTTCAGTGCCTGGACTTTTGCAACGCCCTAATCTGTGGCCTCCCTTCTAACACTCTTGCACCCATACAATGTATTCTAAATTATGCTGCCCAAGTAATCCACTTGTCCCCCCTCTATTCCCCTGACCTTTCCACATTGCCAATCCCTTCACTGGCTTTCCATTGCCCAGTGACTCTGGTTCAAAACCCTAACCATGACATACACAGCCATCCACAACCTGTTTCTTCCATAAATCTGTGACCCAGTCCCCCCAGTACTTACCTGCGCATAACCTCTGATCCTCACAAGATCTCCTTCTCTTCTCTACTCATATCTCCTCTTCCCACAATCGCATCTAAGATTTATTCCGTGCATCCCCCATACTCTGGAATTCTCTATCACAACATATCAAACTCTCGTCTATCTTGGAAAGCTTCAAAAGGAACCTGAAGACCCACCTCTTCCGACAAGCTTACAACCTGCAGTAACCCTCAGTCTGCTATAACGCCAAATGACCATCTCCATCCTCTCTTACTGTATCCTCACCCATCCCTTGTAGACTGTGCATACCTTGCAGGCAGGGTCCTCTCTCCTTCTGTACCTGTCTGTGTCTTGTATTGCTCATGATTATTATACTTGTCCCTATCATGTATACCTTTTCACATGTAACGTGCCATGGAATAAATGGTGCTATAATTAGAGTTGAGCGCGGTTTGTGGTTCGAGGTTCGCCAGTTCGCGGTTCGAGTGATTTTGGGGAGTGTTCTAGATAGAACTAGAACTTGAGCTTTTTGCTAAAAGTTCGGCAGCTCGAGTTACGTTCGAGAACGGTTCTATCAGCAAAAAGCCTAGCTAATTACTAGCTGGCTTTTCCCTGTAATAGTGTTAGTCACTCTGTGATTCACACTATTATCAAATTTCAGCATATAGTGTGCGGGGGGAAGGGTTTTAGATCTGTGGTGCTGAGAAAATGCCGATCGACATTTTTTTTTTTTTCTAAGCACGCGTGCAGTGGGGCGGGCCAGCATGTCAGCCAATCCCAGACACACACACAGCTAAGTGAACTTTTTGCCCGACAAGCAAGGGCATGTGTCATAGGCTGTCCATGTCACATGTCCTTGCATTATAAATACGGCCATTTTCCCTCAGGACGCCATTATCTGCCTTCTGCGTCTGGGTGACAGTCACCGCTCACGCAGCTCCTTTCACCGGTCCTGCTGTGTAGGCTACACACAGCGCTCTACAGATTAGGGACAGAAGTTTATTTCAGCCCCTTTCAGGACGAATTTCCTCAGGCTCAGAGCCATAGGTGACAGTCAGGTCCGTGGAAATGCTGTATAAAGCTTCAGACAACAGAGTCTGTGTACCTAAGCTAAGGGAATTCCTTGCTGCATTTCACCATTAGGAGGGATAGAAAGTGAGGCTTCCTTTCCTCTACACTGACCCACAACCCGGCCACTGTACCCTCCTGCACATTTTTGCAAAGCCATTTTAATTGAAAAGAGTGCTGCCAGTTAGTGCCATCCAAAGAGTGGCTTCTGTACTCCATTATTGTGCCACTTGTGCGAAGCAAGTCCCACCACCTCTGCATTTTACCCTCCTGCACATTTTTGCAAAGCCATTTTAATTGAAAAGAGTGCTGCCAGTTAGTGCCATCCAAAGAGTGGCTGCTGTACTCCATTATTGTGCCACTTGTGCCAAGCAAGTCCCACCACTTCTGCATTCTACCCTCCTGCACATTTTTGCAAAGCCATTTTAATTGAAAAGAGTGCTGCAAGTTAGTGCCATCCAAAGAGTGGCTGTTATTGTGCCACTTGTGCCAAGCAATTCCCACCACCTCTGCATTCTACCCTCCTGCACATTTTTGCAAAGCCATTTTAATTGAAAAGAGTGCTGCCAGTTAGTGCCATCCAAAGAGTGGCTGCTATACTCTATTATTGTGCCACTTGTGCCAAGCAAGTCCCACCACCTCTGCATTCTACCCTCCTGCATATTTTTGCAAAGCAATATTAATTGAAAAGAGTGCTGCCAGTTAGTGCCATCCAAAAAGTGGCTGTTGTACTCCATTAGTGTCCCACTGCTGCCAAGCAATTTCCAGCACCTCTGCATTCTATCCTCCTGCTCATTTTTACTAAGCTATTATAATAGCAAACACTGCTGAAACTTTAAGGGCCATAGTTGCATTGTCAGGGATAGTCAGTGTTGTTTCTTCAGCTGTCAATAAAGCTAGACCACCTCTGCAACCTACAGCACCTCTCAATTTTTACTACCACATTTTAAGTGGCCAATCTTGTCACTAACAAAATGAGTGGCAAAATGACAGATGCTGGTGGAAAGGGGAACAGGCGTGTTGGAAAAGGAAAAAAAGGGTTTGTCCGTGGGGAAGGTGGCAAAGCTCCATTCACATCTGCTGAAGATAAGCCATCTTCCAGCAAAAGTAAGATGTCTACTACTTTCCGTGGACATTCCGATGTGCTACCCTTTTTACGGACCCGAACAACTGTAACAAAGGTAAATGATGCATAAAAAAAGCACATACTTGAACGGATCTCAAGTGCTCCAACAAGTGCCCTCTCCTCCACCTCAACTACTGCATCCAAAAAAAAACCAGTCCTCTGAGTTGTCATCCCAATCACACTTGCTTTCTCCCAGCTCTCAAGTCTGCATCCGCCCTGCACAGTATGGTGGAACAGAGATGGCTGAGTCTGCAGAGCTGTTCAGTCACACTATAGCCTGGGAATCAGAGGTCTGCTCCCAAGCTACAGTGATTACAGATCAGGAAATGGTCTGCAGTGATGCCCAGAACTTTTGTGACTCAGATTCAGGCCGTCATGACCAAGTTTCTGAGCATAATGTTGACCCTTATTCACAAACTGTAACACCTGTTGGTAGAGACAATGAGGAACATACTGATGACGATGAGACGCAGATACCAGATTGGGATGACAACTTAAATATTCGGTCAAGGCTGGAAGAGACTAGGTCTGAGTGAGGGGAGTGCAAACACAAAACTCCATGAGGAAGTTCTAGATCCCACCTACTGTCAACCCACAGTCAGGCAATCGAGGAGGTCAACAGAGGCGGTGGAGGAGGATGCAACTGACGACGAAGTTACCTTGCACCTTCCTGGACAGAGGAGGAGTACTGGTAGCACATCTACAACTGCATCCTCAGCCACCACTGTGCCTCTGAGCACTAGTCGGGGTGGCTCAGCAGGTCGCATGTCCTCTAAGCCTTGCCTAGCCTGGTCCTTTTTGACCTTGCAAAGGATCGCCCAAATCATGTGATCTGTAAAGTTTGTCGGGCATCTGTAAGTAGAGGCAAAAACCTCAGCAGTTTGACAACTTCTTCTATGAATCGTCACTAGAGATGAGCGAACCGGTCCCGGTTCGGCTCGAGGCCGGTTCGCCGAACGGAGGTCCCGTTCGAGTTCGGCTCGTCGAACGTTCGACGAACCGAACTCGAACTGCATAGGAAACAATGGCAGGCAATCACAAACACAGAAAAACACCTAGAAAACACCCTGAAAGGTGTCCAAAAGGTGACAAACAACTCACAACACATGGGAAAGTGACAAGGACATATACTCATGTGAAAACAAAAGAGCTGGACAAGGAAAAAGAGGAGGACACACAGATATATGAGTATATGCAAGGAAACATCGATTCCATTATTGTGCAACTTGAGCCCTGCTCATTTTAGGCTTCCAATCTTGATAAATTGCCTGAGCTCGCCACGTACGCCTTGGGGATCTTGTCGTGTCCTGCAGCCAGCGTTCTCTCGGAACCTGTCTTCAGTGCTGCTGGGGGTCTGCTGGCAGATAAGCACACATGTCTGTCCACTGACAATGTGGACATGGCTCTCAGAGGACTTTTCTTCCCCTGGGTCAGCCAGGGGACGGGAAAGGCACGCGTATTTTTGAGAGTGCTTCATGCAAAGCATCTTTTTCTTTTTCAAAAGGGGGGTCAACCGATGCCAGTGAAGTGGGGTGTGTGTGGCCCAGTTAGTGGCAACGAAGGAGACTGTGGTTGGAGTCCCCTCGCTGTGTCTCTAAAAGAACCAAGATGAACAAGTCATAGCTCTCAGAGGACTTTTCTTCCCCTGGGTCAGCCAGGGGACGGGAAAGGCACGCGTATTTTTGAGAGTGCTTCATGCAAAGCATCTGTTTCATTTTGAAAAGGGGGATCAAGTGATGGCAGTCAAGTGGGGTGTGTGTGGCCCAATTAGTGGAAACGAGGGAGACTGTGGTTGGAGTCCCCTCGCTTTTGAAAAAAGAACCAAGATGAACAAGTCATGGCTCTCAGAGGACTTTTCTTCCCCTGGGTCATCCAGGGGAGGCGAAAGGCACGCGTATTATTCAGAGTGCTTCATGCAAAGCATCTTTTTCTTTTTCAAAAGGGGGGTCAACCGATGCCAGTGAAGTGGGGTGTGTGTGGCCCAGTTAGTGGCAACGAAGGAGACTGTGGTTGGAGTCCCCTCGCTGTGTCTCTAAAAGAACCAAGATGAACAAGTCATAGCTCTCAGAGGACTTTTCTTCCCCTGGGTCAGCCAGGGGACGGGAAAGGCACGCGTATTTTTGAGAGTGCTTCATGCAAAGCATCTGTTTCATTTTGAAAAGGGGGATCAAGTGATGGCAGTCAAGTGGGGTGTGTGTGGCCCAATTAGTGGAAACGAGGGAGACTGTGGTTGGAGTCCCCTCGCTTTTGAAAAAAGAACCAAGATGAACAAGTCATGGCTCTCAGAGGACTTTTCTTCCCCTGGGTTATCCAGGGGAGGCAAAAGGCACGCGTATTTTTCAGAGTGCTTCATGCAAAGCATCTTTTTCTTTTTCAAAAGGGGGCTCAACCGATGCCAGTCAAGTGGGGTGTGTGTGGCCCAGTTAGTGGAAACGAGGGAGACTGTGGTTGGAGTCCCCTCGCTGTGTCTCTAAAAGAACCAAGATGAACAAGTCATGGCTCTCAGAGGACTTTTCTTCCCCTGGGTCAGCCAGGGGACGGGAAAGGCACGCGTATTTTTGAGAGTGCTTCACGCAAAGCATCTTTTTCTTTTTCAAAAGGGGGCTCAACCGATGCCAGTCAAGTGGGGTGTGTGTGGCCCAATTAGTGGAAACGAGGGAGACTGTGGTTGGAGTCCCCTCGCTTTTGAAAAAAGAACCAAGATGAACAAGTCATGGCTCTCAGAGGACTTTTCTTCCCCTGGGTCATCCAGGGGAGGCGAAAGGCACGCGTATTTTTCAGAGTGCTTCATGCAAAGCATCTTTTTCTTTTTCAAAAGGGGGCTCAACCGATGCCAGTCAAGTGGGGTGTGTGTGGCCCAGTTAGTGGAAACGAGGGAGACTGTGGTTGGAGTCCCCTCGCTGTGTCTCTAAAAGAACCAAGATTAACAAGTCATGGCTCTCAGAGGACTTTTCTTCCCCTGGGTCAGCCAGGGGACGGGAAAGGCACGCGTATTTTTGAGAGTGCTTCATGCAAAGCATCTTTTTCTTTTTCAAAAGGGGGCTCAACCGATGCCAGTCAAGTGGGGTGTGTGTGGCCCAGTTAGTGGAAACGAGGGAGACTGTGGTTGGAGTCCCCTCGCTGTGTCTCTAAAAGAACCAAGATGAACAAGTCATGGCTCTCAGAGGACTTTTCTTCCCCTGGGTCAGCCAGGGGACGGGAAAGGCACGCGTATTTTTGAGAGTGCTTCATGCAAAGCATCTTTTTCTTTTTCAAAAGGGGGCTCAACCGATGCCAGTCAAGTGGGGTGTGTGTGGCCCAATTAGTGGAAACGAGGGAGACTGTGGTTCTAGTCCCCTCGCTTTTGAAAAAAGAACCAAGATGAACAAGTCATGGCTCTCAGAGGACTTTTCTTCCCCTGGGTCATCCAGGGGAGGCGAAAGGCACGCGTATTTTTCAGAGTGCTTCATGCAAAGCATCTTTTTCTTTTTCAAAAGGGGGCTCAACCGATGCCAGTCAAGTGGGGTGTGTGTGGCCCAGTTAGTGGAAACGAGGGAGACTGTGGTTGGAGTCCCCTCGCTGTGTCTCTAAAAGAACCAAGATGAACAAGTCATGGCTCTCAGAGGACTTTTCTTCCCCTGGGTCAGCCAGGGGACGGGAAAGGCACGCGTATTTTTGAGAGTGCTTCATGCAAAGCATCTTTTTCTTTTTCAAAAGGGGGGTCAACCGATGCCAGTCAAGTGGGGTGTGTGTGGCCCAGTTAGTGGAAACGAGGGAGACTGTGGTTGGAGTCCCCTTGCTGTGTCTCTAAAAAAACCAAGATGAACAAGTCATGGCTCTCAGAGGACTTTTCTTCCCCTGGGTCAGCCAGGGGACGGGAAAGGCACGCGTATTTTTGAGAGTGCTTCATGCAAAGCATCTTTTTCTTTTTCAAAAGGGGGCTCAACCGATGCCAGTCAAGTGGGGTGTGTGTGGCCCAGTTAGTGGAAACGAGGGAGACTGTGGTTGGAGTCCCCTCGCTGTGTCTCTAAAAGAACCAAGATGAACAAGTCATGGCTCTCAGAGGACTTTTCTTCCCCTGGGTCAGCCAGGGGACGGGAAAGGCACGCGTATTTTTGAGAGTGCTTCATGCAAAGCATCTTTTTCTTTTTCAAAAGGGGGCTCAACCGATGCCAGTCAAGTGGGGTGTGTGTGGCCCAATTAGTGGAAACGAGGGAGACTGTGGTTGGAGTCCCCTCGCTTTTGAAAAAAGAACCAAGATGAACAAGTCATGGCTCTCAGAGGACTTTTCTTCCCCTGGGTCAGCCAGGGGACGGGAAAGGCACGCGTATTTTTGAGAGTGCTTCATGCAAAGCATCTTTTTCTTTTTCAAAAGGGGGGTCAACTGATGCCAGTCAAGTGGGGTGTGTGTGGCCCAGTTAGTGGAAACGAGGGAGACTGTGGTTGGAGTCCCCTTGCTGTGTCTCTAAAAAAACCAAGATGAACAAGTCATGGCTCTCAGAGGACTTTTCTTCCCCTGGGTCAGCCAGGGGACGGGAAAGGCACGCGTATTTTTGAGAGTGCTTCATGCAAAGCATCTTTTTCTTTTTCAAAAGGGGGCTCAACCGATGCCAGTCAAGTGGGGTGTGTGTGGCCCAGTTAGTGGAAACGAGGGAGACTGTGGTTGGAGTCCCCTCGCTGTGTCTCTAAAAGAACTAAGATGAACAAGTCATGGCTCTCAGAGGACTTTTCTTCCCCTGGGTCAGCCAGGGGACGGGAAAGGCACGCGTATTTTTGAGAGTGCTTCATGCAAAGCATCTTTTTCTTTTTCAAAAGGGGGGTCAACTGATGCCAGTCAAGTGGGGTGTGTGTGGCCCAGTTAGTGGAAACGAGGGAGACTGTGGTTGGAGTCCCCTTGCTGTGTCTCTAAAAAAACCAAGATGAACAAGTCATGGCTCTCAGAGGACTTTTCTTCCCCTGGGTCAGCCAGGGGACGGGAAAGGCACGCGTATTTTTGAGAGTGCTTCATGCAAAGCATCTTTTTCTTTTTCAAAAGGGGGGTCAACTGATGCCAGTCAAGTGGGGTGTGTGTGGCCCAGTTAGTGGAAACGAGGGAGACTGTGGTTGGAGTCCCCTTGCTGTGTCTCTAAAAAAACCAAGATGAACAAGTCATGGCTCTCAGAGGACTTTTCTTCCCCTGGGTCAGCCAGGGGACGGGAAAGGCACGCGTATTTTTGAGAGTGCTTCATGCAAAGCATCTTTTTCTTTTTCAAAAGGGGGCTCAACCGATGCCAGTCAAGTGGGGTGTGTGTGGCCCAGTTAGTGGAAACGAGGGAGACTGTGGTTGGAGTCCCCTCGCTGTGTCTCTAAAAGAACCAAGATGAACAAGTCATGGCTCTCAGAGGACTTTTCTTCCCCTGGGTCAGCCAGGGGACGGGAAAGGCATGCGTATTTTTGAGAGTGCTTCATGCAAAGCATCTTTTTCTTTTTCAAAAGGGGGCTCAACCGATGCCAGTCAAGTGGGGTGTGTGTGGCCCAGTTAGTGGAAACGAGGGAGACTGTGGTTGGAGTCCCCTCGCTGTGTCTCTAAAAGAACCAAGATGAACAAGTCATGGCTCTCAGAGGACTTTTCTTCCCCTGGGTCAGCCAGGGGACGGGAAAGGCACGCGTATTTTTGAGAGTGCTTCATGCAAAGCATCTTTTTCAAAAGGGGGCTCAACCGATGCCAGTCAAGTGGGGTGTGTGTGGCCCAGTTAGTGGAAACGAGGGAGACTGTGGTTGGAGTCCCGTCGCTGTGTTTTACATGCTTCTAGAAGGGCATGACATGGCTTGGAGGTTGACTTTCATCATCTGCAAACTGTTGGCTACCAAAATGCTGCCTTTCCAACAACTGTGGTTATAGACAATGAGGAACATACTGATGAAGATGAGACGCAGATACCCGATTGGGATGACAACTGAAATATTCGGTCAGGGCAAGAAGAGGCTCGGTCTGAGGGGGAGGGGAGTGCAAACACAACAATTGATGATGAAGTTCTAGATCCCACCTACTGTCAACCCACAGTCAGACACTCGAGGAGGTCAACAGAGGCGGTCGAGGAGGATGCAACCGACGACGAAGTAACCTTGCGCCTTCCTGGACACAGTCGGAGCACTGGTAGCACGTCTACAACTGCATCCTCAGCCACCACTCTGCCTCTGAGCATTATTCGGGGTGGATCAACAGGTCGCATGGCCTCTAAGCCTTGCCTAGCCTGGTCCTTTTTTGACATAAAAAAAGATCGCCGAAATTATGTGATCTGTAACATTTGGCATGGTTATCTTAGTAGAGGTCAAAACCTCAGCAGTTTGACAACTTCTTCCATGAATCGTCACATGAATAAATATCATATGGCCTGGTGGGAAGCTCACCGTGCTGCAATGCGGCCTAGCGGAGCCAACCATCCACCGCCTGCCCCTTCCAGTGCATCCGCGCGCTCGTCATCTTCTAGGACTGTGGGGACAGCTGTCACACCTGTTTTTCCACCCACAACTTCCACCACTGTAACCGCAACAGGCAGTTTGCTTGGTAGGTCGTCAGTTGGTTTGGAAGGGGAAACAAGTGATTGTGTACAGCTCTCTCAAACATCGATAGCACCAACGTTGGATGAAGGCAACATCATGTCTCCGCCTGCACTTTCCTCACAAACCTGCATTTTTCCAGGGACACCCTACTCAACACCGTCTACACACAGCAGCCAGATCTCTGTCCCTCAGATGTGGTCAAATAAAAGGCCACTTCCTGCGACCCATGACAAAGCTAAGAGGTTGACTCTATCCCTCTGTAAGCTGTTGGCTCCCGAAATGCTGCCTTTCCGCCTACTGGACACACAGGATTTTAGAGACCTTATGTCTGTCGCTGTGCCCCAGTACCAGATGCCTAGTCGCCACTACTTCTCTAAGAAAGGTGTGCCCGCGCTACACCAACATGTCGCACACAACATCACCGCTTCCTTGAGAAACTCTGTGTGTGAACGGGTGCATTTCACCACCGATACTTGGACCAGTAAGCATGGACAGGGACGTTACATGTCGCTGACTGGCCACTGGGTAACTATGGTGATAGATGGTGAAGGGTCTGCTGCACAAGTCTTGCCGTCCCCACGACTTGTGTGTCAATCCTCTGTCTGTCCAAGTTCCGCCACTGCTTCTGCATCCTCCACCTCATCTGGGTCCTCCACCTCCGCCCCAAGCCTGCCTGGTCAGGCCATCAGCGTTCTCACTGCGCAGAAGGAATCACGCAACCCTCATTACTATGCTGGCAGCAGAGCGCAACGGCATCAGGCGGTCTTTAGCTTGACATGTCTTGGGAATAAGAGTCACAGAGCTGAGGAGTTGTGGTCAGCTCTGCGATCCAAGTTAAATAAATGGTTGTCTCCACTCAACCTGCAGCCTGGTAAGGCCGTGTGCGACAATGCTGCAAACCTGGGTGCGGCCCTTCGCCTGGGCAAGCTGGCACACGTGCCTTGTATGGCTCACGTGTTTAACCTTGTTGTCCAGCAATTTTAACCCACTATCACGGCCTAGATGGGCTTCTGCACAGGGCATGGTCACTCTCTGCTCACTTCTGCCGTTTAAACGCCGCAGCTGACTTGACTTGCATTGCTCCAGAAGTCTTTCAGCATGCCGGTTCATCACCTGAAATGCGATGTATCGACACGCTGGAATTCGACTCTCCACATGATACAGAGACAGCACCAACGAGCCCTGGTGCATTACGTCATGACGTATAGCCTAGGCCAATGAGATGCAGAGGTGGGGCAGATTACACTGCTAGAGTGGTCTCAGATCAAGGACCTATGCACCCTTCTGCACAGTTTCGACATGGCGACGAATATGTTTAGCGCTGACAATGCCATTATCAGCATGACGATTCCAGTCATTTACATGCTGGAGCACACACTAAACACTATTCGGAGTCAGGGGGTGGGACAACAGGAAGGGGATGAACTACAGGAGGATTCATATGCGCAAGACACAACAACATCACCAAGGTCCAGACGTTCATCATCACCAAGGCGACAGGCATGGGACCATGGGGGACAGGGATCAACAAGGGCGCATGGTAGCAGGCGAGATGTTGAGGAAGGTGCAGGAGGACATGAAGATATGGAGGACGAACTGTCCATGGACATGGAAGACTCAGCAGATGAGGGAGACCTTGCTCAAATTTCAGTTGAAAGAGGTTGGGGGGAGATGTCAGAGGAAGAAAGAACGGGTAGCACCTCTATGCCACAAACACAGCGTGGACTTGGTCCGCATGGCTGCGCAAGACACATGAGTGCCTTCTTGTTGCACTACCTCCAACATGACCCTCGTATTGTCAAAATTAGAAGTGATGATGACTACTGGCTTGCCACACTATTAGATCCCCGGTACAAGTCCAAATTTTGTGACATAATTCCAGCCATAGAAAGGGACGCACTTATGCAGGAGTATCAGCAGAAGCTGTTACTCGATCTTAGATCCGCTTTTCCACCAAACAACCGTGCAGGTGCAGGGAGTGAATCTCCCAGTTTTAACTTGACGGTCTCGTCATCTTCAACAGTCTACACGTACCAGTAGGACCGTATCTGGTGCTGGTAACAGCAATTTAATGGAATCTTTTCATAATTTTTTTAGACCCTCCTTTGCAAGGCCACCAGAGACAACAAGTCTGACACATAGTCAACGGCTGGAGAGGATGATACAGGAGTATCTACAAATGAACATCGATGCCATGACTTTGCAAATAGAGCCTTGCTCATTTTGGGCTTCAAATCTAGAAAAATGGCCAGAGCTATCCAGTTACGCCTTGGAGATTTTGTCGTGTCCAGCTGCCAGCGTTGTCTCTGAACGTGTCTTCAGTGCTGCTGGGTGTGTGCTGACAGATAAGCGCACGCGTCTGTCCAGTGACAATGTGGACAGACTGACGTTCATCAAAATTAACAAGTCATGGATCCAGAATGAATTTACAACCCCTGTGTCATCCTGGGGAGAGTAAATGCTTGTGGATTTTGAATGTGCTTGATGCAAATCTAGCTGTGAAGTGTACAACTATGGCACAAGTG